>NC_085841.1:289098401-289373401 GCF_035594765.1 Anolis carolinensis
TTAAATAAAACCAAACAGTACCTGGTAAAGCTGGAGGACTAGCAGCAATGTAGCCCATGAAGTATGAAAACATACAATAGTGAAAATGTACAACACCCAAGGAGAACAAGACACAATCTGCGTGAATGAAGTCCATGCTCCATCTTGCTGGTATGTTGTTGTGCAGTGTTCTGACCAATCTAAGAGAAGATATATTTAATATTAACTTCAATAATGAATTGCTTTAAAAACTGATAGTAGAGAACTACGTAGAAAACCCAGTTTGTAAATTTTCTCAGTTTATTTTCCACACTTTAACTAACCTACAAATAATGGAAGGTGCAGCTCCCTTATTGTGCCCAGGGTCAACATGCTTTCTATAGCAAAATTCTCTGAACTGAGCATAAAGATGTATCCTAAGATATTGTTCTATATGTACAGGATTTTCTTTGTTCTACTGCCTTTTTCTCTAACTTTGTGCATGAATGCACATGACAAGCTTCCAGTGTGTAATCACCCTAAGTAGAATTTGAAAGGGGTCCAAACATCATCACCTCCTGTTGATAAAAGCCATATTTCCCCACTGCTTTTATAATCTTTTTATCAGAAAAATAAATTAAAGAAGGAATGAATGAATAACAGCACAGTGTTTTTTGTTGGGCAGAACTAGAAGCAATTTGTCCAGGAACACTTTTTCTTGAATACAATTCTTCATATCCCAGGATAGAATTCAAGCTCACTAATATTTTAGCCAGAGAATGATGCAGTATGAACTTCTGAATGAAGTACCACACAAAGGGGAACAGCACACATTAGTTTCTAGCAAAATGAATAGTAAAATAAGAACAAATACATACACAAAATTGTTCCATATATAGCCCAAATATTCACAATTGTCAGGAAGATGAGAAACAGGAGGAAATAAGAATGATTGCCAACACCTAGAACATAAAATGTGAAGGAAGATCTATTTCATTTGCAGTCATAGGACAATATTCCCCCTCCAGCAACCACATCCACTCCCAAAACATGGTGATTTTAAGACATTCAATATATGAAAAGCTGAGCATAACATAGTTTTTTTGAGTGTGTTAAAGAACTATTAAGAGACAGATATGTGTAGTGCAATCATATCTGTTTTCTGTGAAGAAACTTCCAATGTAATCAGTGAAGTGTATCTAAAAACATGTGTACAGTACTGCAGTTTAACACTACAATTATGAATTCATAATAAAACTATAATTCATATACAATGTGTCAAGCTGAGATCTTTAAACAATGTCTAAGCTGTGCAAATGCAATTGAAAACTACTGTGTAAATGCCATTCAGAACTACTGTGCTCTTGTACTGCAATATATGGAGCTGAACTTTTTTGCAGTTCCCTTTGGAGCTTGTCAACATTCCTTCACCTAACACTCAACTGCTGATCATTCTTTGCATACTCCATCAAGAGCTCTCCTTTCAGAAACTTTCCTGGCACCAATATTTCTTGTTTGGCTAAAATAAACTCACCTATGCACTGTCCAACCCAAATGCAATGCTGATCATACCGAGCAACACATGAGTTGCATGAATGGCAGTGAAAGGATCTCAAAGGTTTTTTCACCTGGTAAATAACAGAGGAGACAATAACTCATGGTCCAAACAATATATTTACTCATGGCATTTTCAAACACTAGATTACTAAAGCAAAGGCATTACTACTGGCTCACTAACAAGACACCAAACACCCCCAAAATAATCCCAAATTTGGTTGGTTAAAGTCATGGTTTGGACTAGTAAAACATGTGTGCACATGCAAAATAACAACAGCAACAAAACCCAACAGCACTTCCATGTGTGAATAGAGAAGAGAAAGGCCACATATACTGTTTTGAAGATCTCCAGCTGGGATTATTATTGATATATAGAGAAGCTTGAAATGTTTCTAGTGAGAAAGTAAGCAGTCTTCTGTATTTTTCTGGGTCCAAGCGCAGATGATAATGATAGTAATATAACAATTGTTGATGTTGTTGTCATTTCTCACCTGCCAATCCACAGGGATCGAAGTGAGCGAACAACAACATATTAAACACATAACAAACTAAAATATCACACAAACTCTGTAAAGGTGCCAGATCCTATCTGATATTGGAAGCTAAGCAGGGTTAATACTTGGATGGGGCATCACCATCCATATTTCTAAATTTATAATTTTAAAAATAAAACCTATTGGTAGTCCCAACTAAAGCAGATCTATTAAATCAACTGCCAAATGATGACTCAATGTTTATTTAAATCACAGTGATTCAATGAGCTTACTCTACATGAGACTATCAGTAGGATTCAGGCCTTAAATGTTAACGCAGAAGTTGCTACACTGTAATACCTACTTCATCTTTCTCTGAAATTATTTAAAATTAAATTAAATATTTTATTTGTAATTGACAATAAAAGACTTTTCTTTTATTGTGGATATTGTGAATATTGTGGATTTATCAGTATTTTTGATATTTACAAAATGCTTTCTAGAAATCCAAGTAGTAACTAATAGGAAGCCAGTTTTGTTAAATAGGCTTTAGTGGCCAAAACATATGGATTTCTTATCCAAACCAAGTACAACTCCATCTATCCAAGATTAAATCACTCTCTCTTTTTTTTTTAAAGAGAGAGATTAAATATACAGATAAAGAAAGTAAATGCAGACCTGTGTCAGCAAGTAGGCACCAACAAATTCTCAGAAACTATTCTACTGTTGTTGACCTATTGCTGCTGAAGTCTTCATGCTAAAATGTGAAACCATGAGCTATTATGTCAAAACAGTAGCTCCTAATATTGAGCTGCAAGAGTATTACCACTATATAAAAACTATTAATGAAGGCACAAAAACATGTTTCACAAACCTCTAGAGAGGCGATTACCCAATTCCTCTATAAACCAGAATTCCTGGTCTATAATTGCTATTACTTGTGAACTCTCTAGAGACATCTAACCAGTTGGCCACTAGAAGGAACAGCTTAGTGCACAAGGAGAGCTTTTTGTGTAATTCAGCATCCCTCTTATGTTCTTAAAGCACTTACTGTGCAATCCCACATTTTCCTGTCAGAGAAAGACTGTCTCCTTTATATGTAGCTTTATGACCTCATCACACAACTAATTTTTAGCGTCCTAGGATGCTGCTACCCAGTTAAGCAACAGTCCTCACTTCTGGCATGGCTTTGTTGCTCAACAGTGGCAGCAGCATAGTAGGACGCTGTGCTGCCAACACAGGAGCCTCCGTGTTCCATTTGGAACAACAAGACTACAGTGGGGACGACAAATCCCCATGTACAATGGGGATTGCCCTGCTGCCCTGCCGATTCACCATGGAGGATGGCAAATTGGCACAGGGGACCTCATAAATGTGATAAGATTCTTAGCCAGGAAGAAATCATGCAAATGGACCCTTAGCTTGCATCACCAACTGTACTTGGACCCTATTAAAACAGATGATGAATGGGAGAGAAACATATGTTTTAGAATATCTGTATTTTTCTGTATGAGCCTGCTTGAGCCTTTGGCATTTTAATTTCTGTGGACTTTTTAGAAGTTATGTTTTTAAAGAAAGGCCATCAAAGATGCAGTGGTACTGTTATAATTGTACTGTTTTCAAAACTGCTTTCTATTACTTCTGATTATATAATGGAAACATAGAATTGGAAGGGGCCTCATGGGCCATCAAGTGCAACCCTCTGCTCAGTGCAGGATCTTCAGCTAAAGCATTCACAGCAGGTAGCTGTACGGCTTCTCTCTGAAAACATCCAAAAAAGGAGACCCCACTACTTCTCTAGGCAACTGATCTAACTCTTCCAGTAGTTCCAATGCTTTCCATAATCTTTCATATTGTTAACAGTTTAACTCCATCTTAATGGTGATACTTTGTATATTTTAACAATATTCTAATTTGAGTCCTGGTTTTGGAGAAAGGCTAGGTCCAAGCAAATTAAAAACAACAGCAATAATTTTAATAGAATAATCCTGTTTTCAGATCTATATACACATGTCAACATATGAGGATACAATCTCATGAAAGAAAATTCTCTACATGTGTATGCACACAATTCCAGTATATAGAAAACTGTGTAAGCAATTTCTTATAGAGTTGGTCCTCCATATCTACAGATTCTATGTTCATGCATGGTTTGAAAATATTCCAAACAAACCAATAATACAAAAAACAAAGCTTATATTGCCATGTTATATAAGGGACATCCCTGTATGAGATTTCAGCATCCATGGATTTTGGGATCTGTGGGAGATCTTGGAAACAAATTCTTGCAGCTCCTAGAGCTTCTTGTATATGTAATTAAAAAACATCAATAGGAGACTTGACTTACAAGACAAGATGTGCAAAAGGTTCTGAAATCCAAGGAGCCAGTTTCTGCAAGGTTAATGATATTCTGAAAAACAGATGAGATTTGATAAGCATTTTTATTTTTAAGGCCCTAAAGATGGCCATATTTTTATAACTGTAAATTCTTAGCACTATCTTGGACACTTTTTTGTTGTTAATGAGAGTAAGTCTTCAAAATTCATCTTCTCTCTTTCCGTCCCATCCTGTATTTCCATCTTCTCCATTTCAGTTTTCATTGTGGTATTTAATACATGTTCTATTATCCTTCTTATACTTTTTTACATTACAGTTGTACAGACCTAAGTGTTTGTTCCCTTTTAAAATATTTTATATCTTATGCCCAGTACATGACTAGGTAATACTCCACCCCACCCTAATACCAAAATAGCATAAGATATTAAATTCTAAGGCTACGTAAGCCTAAAATCCTGCAATGTGGGATACTAGTGCACTTATCATATTGTGATGACAGCTGAGATTTAAGGCTACTCGAGCAGGAAAACAGTTTACTCATCCCTGCCTAATTCTGTATAGATTGCTCTGGGAAGTACATTATTTAACTCTTCCTTCCAGGATACTTGAAGACTTTAATATTAAATGTGACTGTTTGGAAGGTTGATTAAGTAGGCTCGAAGGGTTTTTTTTTTTTACTAATATATCCTGGGATTCCTTTAGGCCTACAATGCTCAACCCCCTGAAGGTTTACAGAACACAGAGCTTAAAAGTTTGGGATTACATTTAGGAGCTGTGTACTTCACAATGTACATCCCCTAATACTAATCTTTTCCCCATGATGATATAACTGTTGGAAGCTTAATCAGATCACTTTCTCCAGCTCCAATCACTGCATCAGGGGATGTTGGCCATCACATTACTATGATGACAGTGACAATGATGTGTCAAGATGTCCCAAATTACACTGCTCATATTTCCCAAACTACACTGGAAGTAAAGTATGTTTATAACCATAAACATACAAAGACCCCTTTCAGCCAAATGTAAGGATAGGAGGAGGCATAATGCCAACACAGAAATTATCCTCAATATGGTGATGAGCTTAGTCTTCAGCTTATCCCTGTGTGACAAACACAAGTAAATATATTGCTATTTCTCTGAAATATTGCTAGTTTTCTTTGCCACCTACACACTCAGGTATATTTTAATAGTGAGGCTTTAGACCACATTTCATGCACTTTTTAGATAGGCAACATTTTGTGACACAATAATTCAGTTTTACTAGCAAAGATAGCTTAAGCCAAAGCCTTATAAAAGAAAAGGACATAAATTGTAATAACAAAATGTATGAGGACACAATGTATCTCATGAAAGCCTTTGATTTATATTTTTAAAAATATGATTTGTTGCTTATGTCACATAGACTCAGAGGTCTCTCATAATATTCACGCGACACACCTACACACAACAGCTGACACACAGTTTGGAAAGCTCTGCTTTAGACTATCTGGGAAAAATTATAATAAACTACTAATGTTCAAGTTCTAAATAAAATTGGTAGTCTACCACAATGTACCACACTGTACTATTTACTTTTGTATTGTGCTTTTTAAACTTGACTAAAGTGTGGGACTGTTAGCCGCCTTGAGTCTCCATGTGGAGAAAGGTGGGGTATAAATAAAGTTAATAATAATAATAATAATAATAATAATAGTCCCTAGACACACTGAATAACTGGGATTCATGTAAGTGTTGACTCACCATTGAACAATTAATTCAATATATCTACTCTACTTGGGATTACTAATATAATTCAGGCAAGGAAATAATGGCAGAATGCAAATACCTTTTTAATCTCCTCTTCTGTAGATTTAATGTATCCAGGATCCACTCTGACAGTTTTGTAGAAATAATAAAAAAGACCCACTATACCAAAAAAGAAAGGAAGCTGAGAAATTGTGGTTGGAAAATGTGACCTCTAGTTAAGGAAAATGTTTTTCATCACTATCTATTGCTGTAAAAGAACAAAAAATCAACCTAACAACACAAAAATGCTTCTTATATCATGCTTCAAAGTTAAATGCATGTACAGCCAATGTAACGTAAAAAACAAAGAACTGTAATACTTCACCTTAGAAATGTCTATCAGACTTCATGTGATTTTCCGTAAGATTAGATATGGGAATTCAAATTTGAAATATCACATTAACACCAATCAATCACAGGCACCAAAACTTAATTTCCATCAAAATATGAAACTGTATAAATTATACAATACTGGATAAAAGCAAAGATATATACCGTAGGTTGGATGAGGTTTCCAACTTCTGCCTGAAAAAACCATTACACATCACTGGTAATGATGTGTAATCTTTAAAATCAATTAAAGACATTAAAAAATCTTCATGCAAATATATTGTGTTCTTCATCTTATTTAGCATAAGATCTTTTAGTTATTAAGATATCTGAAAGAAATATATTGATGAACTGACTGTGGCATAGCTATGAAACTGACAGTTTAATGGGACCATAGTACAATGAGCTAGCAAATGCTAACCTCATGCATAATCACTTCATCTTTATATATATGTTGAGATCAAATCTTTCTCAGCTGTACCCTAAATTTCCTTCTTTACCTGATATACAACAATTTTGTATTTATGAGATGGAGGCATGGTAAAAACCACTTGACTTCTTCCACCAGAAATTGAACAATTTTAATGCCACCAACAACCTGAGATCATGATGATGATTATTATATCTAGCCTTTTTACTGGTTTGGGACTCAAGATAGCTTACAATAGATAAGGTCAATTCAAATGTATATATTTCAATTAAGTCGTAATGAATTTTGTGACATATAACTGGATTTAGTGAGATTGCAGTTTAAATTGCTCTTCTATCTGTTTAGACTTGGATCCTATCTCCATTGTGCATATATCTGGAAAAAAACCCTGAAATACAGAAAACTTCCAGTCCAAAGCATTTTAGATAAGGGATACCCAATATCTCTTTCTGTGTTTTTTGACTGCCAAACATGTTATCATAGAAGTAAACAATTCTGGTAATTGGTGGCTAGGTTTTTTAAGGTCAAGATCTCCATGAACCATCTCTTAATTTTTACATTCAAAGTCATTATACTAGACATCAGTTAATGGTTCATGGGATTCTAACAGACCAAATTTACCAAAGAAAAAGGATATCAGGCAGGAAATAGATGAAACAGGTCCATGATATCCAGAAGAGAGAACCAAGCATAAATGCTACTGGGAAATATTTTAGCTTGTTATATCCTATGAATAACCTGAAAATAAAATTTCAAAAATATTTCAAGTAGTATTTCACATGCAAACATTCAAAATAATATTTCAATGTGCTAAGTACAGTAGATTGATTTCTTATATTAATTTTTAATGAAAATATATTTCTGCTAGTTGAGGTACTTGGTAATATGATGACACTCAAAAGATAAGCCACAGTTCCCTCCGGTTTTACTAACTATTTGGAAGATCCCATAGGTCTTTAGGATTATATATCATACAAAATGGTGGTTTCTTCTAAAATGAAAGCAGATTTCATTATCTTCCTGAATACAGGGTCAAGAATTTTGAAGGCATCTTTAGGCTGAATAATGCCATAAAAAGAAGCCCTCAGCTTCCTCTTATAGCTCAAATGGGCTTTACTGAGTCTCACAAAAAACCTCTAAGTCTTCAAGTGAACAAGAAAAGATTATCAGGAATTTCAATAATGTTTGAATTATTTGACACATTATCATTTTCCTATGTGAAAAGGCTTTCCAAAGTGTATGTAATGTAACCTTCAAATTTTTAAAATAAAAAACCATGCAATTTATCAAAAGAAAATTTAGAAAGTCACAGACAACAGCCCTTTATCATTGCAAGTACACACAGAAGAATATGAGTGTGATTCTCACACATGATATGGGTGTTTCATAATATGGATGCAGTTTCTATTAAGTTAAATCATAATATTTGAAAAAAATAACTTTCTCTATATTCTTCTGTGTGATCACACTTAGGATGCATCAAAAACAGTTAAAGAGACTTGAATCTTATGCATGAAAAGAGCTGCAGCTCATCACTGATCATTTAAATCAGGTGAATCAACTTCAAAAACCCCAGGAGAAAGTCTTAAACATTAAATCAAGAGGATTCTGGTCCAGGTCCACTTTTTAATTGGTTGGGGAACTTCAGGGCCTCATCGTCTCCTCAGAATAAAATATCTGTTTGTGGAAACATCTAGGAATGAAACTATTCATTTTAGGGAATTAGATTTGTGGGCTGCAAAACAGCTCTTTTTTCGGGGGGGGGGGCATATGTCCATCAGCTACTTTATAACTAAACCACAGCTCTATATTTTGTTTGAGTATTTGTGCTTAGAACTTACAGAATTCATCTTGTGAGTTTCCAGGAATACATACTCTCCAACAAAATATATTGGGGGTTTTGTAACTGATAAATAAAACCAAAGCACTAGATTTTCCTACCTTGCAAAGACAGACAGAATAGCAGATAGGAAGAGTAGCAAGCTTCCTTTCAAAAGCCAAGAATCTGAATTTAAATCCACTACGTATCCTATGGTCCATATCAACACCAATGACGAGACAATCAGCAATAAGAACTGTAACAAAATAAGATAAAACGTCATTCATTATAACATATAATGGTGAGTGTGTGTGTGAGAGAGAAAATCTTAAACAAGCAAAAAATAGCAGTTTTGAAAAGGACCAAAGAATTAGATTTTACATAATTGTCAATGCATCTGAACAAACCCTGATTATTAAACTCTGGGTGAGAATGGTACTTTTTTGATGGCCAGTTGAAAATGAAAGAGTTCAGAGTGAAGAGCCCTTTCGCTCTTCGCCCTTTTGTCTTTCGGCAAAACTGACAGAATGGCTTTTTTCTACATCTGACATCACTGCAACTGAGATGGTTCTGGTCAAGTGCTACTACAATGCAAAAAGCCTACCTGAATGAATTCTGGATTCTACGAAAGCTAACAGAATCTTTCCAAGGTTTGTTCCTGTTGGATCTGGTGACTGTGCTTCTAATAGCACACAAATCCTATACAGGATTTCTATTCTACCTGCACTCTTTTCTTAGCTTTCTCAGCTCTGTGCTTCTTACTATCAATTTCAGTGCTAAATCCCTTTCCCTTTCAGTGCCAATAAATCCCTGTAAGATCAAATTCTGTTTAACAGACAATTACAGTCTACTAATCTGGGTGAATGGCATCCTTCAATCAAATACATTTTAAAAAGTGCATTGCTACATGCCAAGAATTGGGCCAGTGCAAGTTACCTCATTTTTTTCCACAACTCTCAGAAACCTCGATGTTCTTCTGGCTCTCGTTCTTTCTTCTTCCGAAAGCAAGTGAATTATTAAGCGATTTTTAGTTTGATGTGCAAGATCAAGTGGTCTGTATCCCTGTAAAATGCATATTTTAATACAAATGTGGAAAAGATCAAAAATGGTTATGTGGTTATTTCTTTTTAAAGTCCAACTAACTTGTTGCTCCTAAGACTTGCACTAAAGATGGAATTATTCTAATGATATGTCACAAAAATATGGTGTTCTTTTTAAGCTGATAAGCCTATAAAATGCTTTAAACCTGAGGGAATTACAAAGATGAACAGATATTTTATCTTTATGCAGACAAATCCAATTATAAGAAACTGGTAGACCATTATTGTATCAGCGCTAATTATAAATAGATGATACAATTATAACAATCAATTTATAATTAGCGCTGATACAATACAATAAGTGCCACACAATCATATTTCCAACTAAAATTTAAATTATGTCATATTGTAGTCCCAAGGGATAAACGGAAAGCTTAAAATGGGAAAATATCTGAATTATTCTGAAATATACAATAGGAACATTAAAAATACAGACTTAATGCTTGTTCACAGGCCCTTTAAGTATTCATTTCGATACAAGCTCTTAAGACATTATACCTTGATAAATTATTAACATCAAAGTCCTAGACATATTAAACTGCCCCAAATTAAACCACAAATTGAAACATTCACATGAGGAGACCATAAAAGGGACACTTTTGTAAAGACGAAGTGTCCTATTCATTCTAATATGGTCTCTCTTTCCCACCTGCATAAGATCATTATCCCTTTCAGAAAATCTTCCTCTTACTGACTTTCCCTTGAGTACTGTCATGTTTTCAACTTAATTCCTTTTTTTCAAACAGAGAAAGCCTCCAGATGAATGAAGTATACTACTTTTTCCAAAACAATAACAACACTAATAATCATCCAGCGGTTTGACCATGCTCATCAGAACTACTGACTTCTTCCATTCAAAGAGCATATCACAACTTCTAAAACAAAAGCAGTTTGTATTACAGTATAGTGTGTGCTATTCTTTTATTGTTTGCTTTATATTTTGAATACTAATTTTGAGAGCCCTATAGGCTAGAGTTTTTATTATTCCCACATTACAGAATGACACTGAGAGAAAAATAAGCTACCTGAAGCCATTTTTTGAAAAATCCTGTTTTGGGCTCTTTACAACAAACATTACCACTCAAATAATTATACTGTCTCGTTTCTCTTTATAAGATTGAAATATGTATATAGGTAAGTAATCTGGGTATACATACATTCAACTTCTAAGCATTGTACAAAGAGCAAAATGATCTATTATTGAGGAAATTAAAAAAACATTGTTGGAACTGTTATTCTGAAACTGAAATAAAAATGCTTTCACTACAGAAGGAAAAACAATATTGCCCAATATTCTAAAAACAAGTTGGTAATATTAATAGTCAAGGAAAATCTTAAGTGACAAAACCGAAATCATACCTTGGCATTTTTGATGTCCAGACTGGACCCAACTTCTAGTAATACATCTATAGCATTAACATTTTCTGCTGTAATCGCCCAGTGCAATGCAGTGTTCTTTTCTATGTTGTCTACAGCTTTGATAGAAGGATTAAACTTTAACAGAAATTTAGTAGGTTCCAGCCTTGATGGAAATAAAAGTACATGACGTGTTAATGAAGAAAAAAATCCCAAACTGCAACAAAAATAACAGTAAACAAATTATTCTATGAACTGTCATTCCCTGAAAAACTCCTGGAGAAGTAACCATGTTATATGGTCAAAAGAGAAAATACAATTAAGCGATTTAACAATCATCTGTGAACTGCTTTAGTAATAAATATGTCACTTATAATTTCAACCTGAAAGATTTATTTAACAACTTAAAAACCACAGAATTAAGGGTGCAGTTCCACATGGACTTGTTATGGTGAAAATGTCAATGAAATAAGTAGCTTTACTTCCAGGTGAATATTATAGGGCAGCATGTGAATTATATACATTACTCACCCAATTACTTTGTGAGATGATAGCATAAGAGGTGTTTGCCCATTGCGATCGGTTGTGTCGACACTCTAAAAACATAAAAATATATTAGGAAATGAAGACTAGGTATTTCAAGTTAATTTATGGCTTAATTACATTACATATTCATAGCTTAACAATATATTCATGCTGTGTGGTCCTTGCTTTGATTAATCTGTATAGATGCTATGCATCAATTATTCTCAACCAACTGGGAGTACTAAAGCTGCTCAATACAGTCTGGCAATATTGTTATCAAGGACTTCACCCTCAAAACAGACATATTTGTATGTATGGATAGCTGACATTTGGCTTTCATTTTTGTACTGTTTTAAGTGTTACAATATTATGTCAGACACATTAAGATATACAAAATGCTTACTCTGAAAGCAAAACATGTGTAAACATTTTAATAGACAACAACTGCTAGTATTAATATGAACACTTCCCAGTGTACTTTTGAGTCTTGCAAGATGTTGGTTCTTTCAGTCAAAATAAATGTTATCAGTGCTAAAAATGGGAAATAATAGCCATATATGGAACTGCCTTTTGCAATCTAGTGCCTTCCCAATGAGATGGACTGCAAAAACTCTCATGATGGGAATCCTTGATTCGAGTTTACTAGGAGGATACCAGGCGGGGGAAGACTGGTATGGAATCTCTTAAGAACTTGTGAATATGGCAGTCTAAATATTCTAGCAGATTAAAAAGAAAAACTCCAAAGCTGTAAATATTAGGGACTGTTATTAGGGCCAAGAATCTCAGAACCAGTAGTATATGAACAGCTAATCAATTTAAGTTGGAATATCAATATAGTTGGCAGTTCAACTTCTAAAGGGAATTTGAAGATGAAAGAGGCTCATCCAAAGGAGTGCTGTGACAGTTAATAAACTGTTTACGACAAGAAACAGTGATTGTTTGTACTAGTGAAATTATGAAGATGTGCACAACAGCACAGCAGGATACAATTAATCATAATGTTATTCCCAATCATCCACACCAAGCAAGTTATGACTATAAGATTTAATTTACTGTGCAAAAAACATACCTGACCCTTTGCTATGAGGTAGGCTATGATGGGCATGTGTTGAAAAAGTACTGCTAAGTGCAGACTACTATATCCTTCACCATCAATAAGAGTAGAGTCTGCTCCAAGTTTTAACAAAAGTATGACCATAGATAAATGTCCTTGCCTGAAAAGAGACAGAATATATTATTTGCAGAACACTACATATGTAGAATTTTTTTTAAAAAAAATTATTAAAAGGAGAACATGACATTAATATCAGTTAACTGTCTAGGCTGAAATGGAGAGCTGCATAAGGGTAGGGGACTGTGTTAGTCTCCCAGGAGACCTTAATGAACTCCTGAGGACAACAACCAACCTCCAAATGTGGTGTAAATGCCCTCCATTTGGGGGCATTCTGGAGCTATTTTGCAAAATGTTTTGAACCACTTTGAGGTTCCGGAAGCCATAAAAATATGTGCTACAGGGTTACATATTGCACACTTCTGCCCTAAGGTAAAGGTAAAGGTTTCCCCTGACATTAAGTCCAGTCGTGTCTGACTCTGGGGGTTGGTGCTCATCTCCATTTCTAAGCTGAAGAGCTGGTGTTTTCTGTAGACACCTCCAAGGTCATGTGGCCGGCATGACTGCATGGAATGCCGTTACCTTCCCGCCGGAGCGGTACCTATTGATCTACTCACATTTGCATGTTTTCGAACTGCTAGGGTGGCAGAAGCTGGAGCTAACAGCGGGCGCTCACTCCGCTCCCCGGATTTGAACCTGGGACCTTTCGGTCTGCAAGTTCAGCAGCTCAGCACTTTAATACACTGCGCCACTGGAGGCTCCTCACTTCTGCCCTAGACCTTTAAAAATGATTGGGGCAAACAAAGTTAATAGCAACTGAACCCATAAGAAAAAAGTTCTACTAGAAAAAATATTTCATTGAAGTGCCTCTGTAGCTCTGCCTCAAATAACCTCTTGTCAAAGAGAAGGTTATTGTAACTGGACAGTTTTCTGAAATGGTTGCACTATTGCCTCTTTAAAGATAGCTGGAACAACCTACTCATCCAATATTTGTTGAGGTAGATGCCTATTTCATTACTCAGAGACAACTACAGAGTTACTCAGGTTTCAAAGTTCTGCAGAGGGCACTCAGGAGTGGTAAGGGTGATGGACCAACCTTTCTTTAGCACTGCATAAAATGAGGATGTCAAGAGATTAAGTAAATAAGTCACATTATATTGAGTGAAAATGTAAGTGGAATTTCATTATTGAAATTTATACTAGTCTACTTTTGTTTACAATTAATAAAAAACAAAAAATAAAAATGAAAATAAGGAATTCCTTGGTCTGTGTGTGCAGGCCACTGCAACAGGTCTAAATCCCATGCAGAGGGGAACTGCTTCCATGAGACCAAATTTCACCAGGAAATTATCTGATCATGACAATAGGGATATTTTAATCATTCCTGTCCAGACCAACAAGAAACTAGATTAAAGGTTCCTGTCAAACCACCTGAATATGGAGACTTTCCCATGTCATCCACAACAACGTGAAGTCTTGAATTGGACCACTCAAGGCAGGGTTAACAATAATTTTGATCCTCCAGCACAATTATCCAGGGGTTTCCAGCACCAAACCATCTAAATCAGTTTGCATATGAAACTGTTAGGTATCATCACGGTTGACAAAATCCTTGATGAACTAAATCTTATTATGAAAGCAAGATGGCATTAAAGAGCAACAGCACGAGACTAGAGGGGGTATATTTCAGTATTTGCACAACAAGAACTCTTGCTGATTTTTGGAGATACAATAGAGTCTCCCTTATCCAACACTCGCTTATCCAACGTTCTGGATTATCCAACGCATTTTTGTAGTCAATGTTTTCAATACATCATGATATTTTGGTGCTAAATTCGTAAATACAGTAATTACTACATAGCATTACTGCATATTGAACTACTTTTTCTGTCAAATTTGTTGTATAACATGACGTTTTGGTGCTTAATTTGTAAAATCATAACCTAATTTGATGTTTAATAGGCTTTTCCTTAATCCCTCCTTATTATCCAACATATTCGCTTATCCAACGTTCAGCCGGCCCGTTTATGTTGGATAAGTGAGACTCTACTGTACATAGATTCAGTAAGAGGAACTGCCTGCAAATGGAAAGGGGGAGAAATCACCAAAGAAGAATTCAAACGAATAGCCAACTCCTGTAGGGAAAAGATTCGCAAGGCTAAAGCTCAAAATGAACTCAGGCTTGCCAGGGACATTAAAAACAACAAAAAAAGCTTTTTTGCTTACGTTGGTAGAAAAAGAAAGAACAAGGAGGCGATAGTGCCTCTGCGAGGAGATGGGGTGATGGTGACAGGGGACAGGGAAAAGGCAGAACTACTTAATGCCTCCTTTGCCTCGGTCTTCTCACAAAAAGAAAGAGGTCTTCAACCTCAGCAACATGTTATGGACAAAGGATTAGGGGAAATCCAACCCCAAATAGGGAAACAAGTTGTCCAGGAACATCTGGCCGCTCTAAATAAATTCAAGTCCCCAGGGCCAGATCAACTACATCCAAGAGTATTGAAGAAACTAGCTGAAATTATTTCAGAACCACTAGCAATCATCTTTGAGAGCTCCTGGAGAATGAGAGAAGTCCCAGCAGATTGGAGGAGGGCAAATGTGGTTCCTATCTTCAGGAAGGGAAAAAAGAACGACCCAAACAATTACTATCCGATCAGTCTCACGTCGATACCAGGCAAGATTCTGGAAAAGATCATTAAGGAAGTGGTCTGCGAACACTTAGAAACAAATGCGATCATCGCTAATAGTCAACACGGATTTACCAAAAACAAGTCATGCCAGACTAATCTGATCTCTTTTTTCGATAGAGCTGGGTCAATACAGGGAACACCGTGGATGTAGCTTACATGGATTTCAGTAAGGCCTTCGACAAAGTCCCCCACGACTTTCTGGCAAACAAACTAGTAAAATGTGGGCTAGACAAGACTAAAGTTAGGTGGATCTGCAGTTGGCTAAGTAAATGAACCCAAAGGGTGCTCACTAATGCGTCGTCTTCATCTTGGAAAGAAGTGACAAGTGGAGTGCCGCAGGGTTCCGTCCTGGGCCCGGTTCTGTTCAACATCTGTTATAGCTCAGCCATCAGGATCTGGCCCTCCACAAGAGATGGAGTTTGACTCAGATGCTGATTCAGATCTTGGGCCTCTCCAGGACTTGGATCAGAGCCCAATGGCTTTTCAGATGCCCGAAGTTGTGCTTCCAGAGGAACAGCTACTGTAATTGGGGAACATTCCGATGTTCACTCAAGGTTGGAATCTCCAGATGGAGTTGTTGCAGGGGAGGATGTGTCTTTTGATCGGAGACAATCTATTTCTGGACCAATCACAGTCTGGCTTCAGGCCTGGGTTCAGTACCAAGACGGCTTTGGTCGCCTTGGTGGATGACCTCCGCAGGGAGCTGGACAGGGGGAGTGTGACCCTGCTGGTTCTCTTGGACATCTCAGCGGCTTTCGATACCATCGACCATGGTATCCTTCTGGGGCGGCTCTCTGGGATGGGCCTTGGGGGTACCGCACTGCAGTAGCTCCAGTCCTTTCTGGAGGTGTCAGGACCCAGGCTGCAGAGCACCAATAACCATGCGCAGAGATCAGAATCTATCTAATATCTTTATTAAAGGAATATATAAAGTCAGTAAAAACAAGTGTAGAATATAGTTCAGGAGTAGACCTTTCAGGAAAGGTCAAATATAGTCCAGGAAAACAATGTCCAATATGTGATATTAAAGTCCAAAGTTATAATCCACTCCACCGAAACACACACTATTTGGCAAGCAATAGTGTGGGGAACTGTCCATAGTCTTTGAGGCTTAAGGTAAATCCGAAGGAAACTGGAAAACAAGGCTTGAATCTGAGAAGCAAGGTCCGTGGTTTAAAACGCAAGGCAAGGCAAGACTTGAAACTTGGCAAGATCACACTTGAAGCAAGGCAAACATGAATCAAGAACTGAGTCCATAGAAGTCCATGGTACAAGGCTGGGCTGGAAACTTGATCCGGGATCTGGGAACTGGAGTACGAAGTCTACACACGATCTCACTCCTCAAGCTGACGAATTGACTCCGCAAGGATTCCTTTGCGGGCAAACACCTATATAGGATCTTGTTTTCCCGCCAAGGAACACTTTCTCTGGGGAACAAGAAACGAAACCTAAACTGTGTCCAGATGCATGACTCCTTAAAGTTTCCCAAGGGAAACAGACTTAATCAGCTAATTGTCTGGCAGCTATCCTGGCGCTCCGGCGAGTCGCCTCTCGAGCGCCCCTATCTTGATTATAATAATCCCGGCGAGAAAATGGGGGAGATTTCTGCTCAAGGCTTGTTTGGCTGATTTCTGGTGGGCAAACATCTTGCAGGTGCAAGGGCTCCACTTCTGGCTGAAGCGGTGGGAAACCCAAGTTTTCCTCTTCATCTGCCTCAATAGTACCAGGAACGGGACTACATGGCCCATGAGTCATCACAGGAGGGCCGTTCCCAGTTGGTGAAGCTGGGGGATACCTGCTCAGACTCCTGGCCATTGACCTGTGGGGTCCCGCAAGGTTCTATTTTGTCCCCCATGCTTTTTAACATCTACATGAAACCGCTGGGAGAGGTCATCCGGAGTTTTGGAGTACGGTGCCATCTCTACGCGGATGACACCCAACTCTACTACTCCTTTCCACCTAAATCCAAGGAAGCCCATCCGATTCTGGAACAGTGTGTGGCCGCTATATTGGCCTGGATGAGGGTGAACAAACTGAGACTTAATCCCAACAAGACAGAGGTCCTCCAGGTCAGTCGTACGTCTGATCGGGGTATTGGGTGGCAACCTGAAGGCGCAGGTCCGCAGCTTGGGGGTCCTCCTGGATTCGGGGCTGATGCTTGAGGCTCAGGTGTCAGCCGTGGCCGGGAGGGCCTTTGCACAATTAAAACTTGTGTGCCAGCTGCGACCATACCTTGAGAAGTCTGATCTGACCATGGTGGTCCATGCCTTAGTTACCTCTAGACTGGACTATTGCAATGCCCTCTACATGGGGCTGCCTTTGAAGACAGCCCGGAAATTACAACTAGTACAACGTTCGGCAGCCAGGCTTTTAACTGGAGCGAATTACAGGGCGCGTTCAACGCCTCTGTTTAAGGAGCTCCACTGGCTGCCATTTATTTTCCGGGCCCAATTCAAGGTGCAGGTTATCACCTACAAAGCCCTAAATGGTTTGGGACCCACCTACCTTAGAGACCGCATCTCCCTCTATGAACCCACAAGTTCTCTTCACTCGTCGGGAGAGGCCCTTCTCTCACTCCCACCACCCTCACAGTCACGGTTGGTGGGGACGAGAGAGACGGCCTTCTCCTTCGTGGCCCCCCGGCTTGGAACTCTCTACCTAGAGAGATCAGGCAGGCCCCTACCCTCCTCTCCTTCCAGAAGAGCTTAAAAACCTGGCTCTTCCAAAAGGCCTTCGATGTTTAATTGTTGCTGGATTGATCTATCTGTCCATTCCATAATAGTCCCATTGTTGTTGTCTTGCCATTTTATACCGCACTTTATTGTCCATTCAACTGTGAAATTTCCTTCCCCATTTCGTAACTCTGCACTTTGTCTGGGATCTACGATTTAGTCTCCTGTTTTTAACACTGTATCCTGCTTGTTGATTTTAATGATTGTTTTATGGATGTTGATGTTTTATACTGGGATAATTGTTTTATTGCTTTGTTATTGTTATTTGTTTGTTTTATCGGGCTAGGCCCCATGTAAGCCGCCCCGAGTCCCTTCGGGGAGATGGGGCGGGGTATAAAAATAAAGTTATATTATTATTATTATTATTATTATTATTATTATTATTATTATTATTTCACAGATAGGAGTCGAAGGGAGATTGTAAGACGAAATAAACGCCTGGCTCTCAAGCGATTTAATGAGTAAACTTTCCCATGTGAAGCTGTGAATGTCCTGACTCTCATTGCTTGGTAGCCTTGAGATTTCCTTAAAGGGACCTCGCTCCCTGTTTTCGTTGCGGTGTCAACATTGCCATCCATGGGAGAAGCATCTCTGTTCCAGTCTCCTGATCCCTGCCTTGTTCCCGTGCTGTTTCCAGGATCCTCAGTTGAGGATTGTGCCTTCTGACTCTCGAGTATACCTTCCCTCGTTAATCCTGTTCCTGCTGCCTTCCAATGACTGCCTTTCATGTGGATTATAACACAGGCAAGAGACAAAACCTTTCCAATGCTAATTAGGGTGATTAACTGAAACATTAATGATGGCTTCCCAGTTACAAAGGACTCTTGCCACACCCTGGACTCTCCACAGATATATATTCTTTCCTTATCTTACGTAGTTTATTCCATACCTCACAACCTCTGAGGATGCCTGCAATAGATGTGGGCGAAACATCAGGGGAAAATACTTCTGGAACATGGCCACACAGCCCGAAAGACATACAACAACCCTGGATTATAACTAATGGATTTTACTGCGTCTTGTTTCTGATCCTCACAACTCCTGGCTACTAACTGACTTTGTCTCTTTGATGGATTTATTCGAGTCCTGTTTGTGGATTACAGTTTTATAAGACTTTGATAAACTATACTTCCTTCCTTAGGCAATCCCTCGTAGTTCAAGGATGATGGTCTTCCATCTGTGGGGTCTTAGGGTGGGTTCTTAGGTGACTGAGACCTATTTTTGATCTGCATGTTCTACCGCAGTGAGGACATCAGTTTCCAGGTAGAAGGCGGTCCCGGTCAGGGTTGGCTTGACGGGCCTTCCTCTTGGCACGTTTCTCCCTTAGGCCCTCTATTTGTGCCTCTTCGAACTCTGCAGCACTGCTGGTCACAGCTGACCTCCAATTAGAGCGCTCAAGGGCCAGGGCTTCCCAGTTGTCAGTGTCTATGCCACAGTTTTTAAGGTTGGCTTTAAGCCCATCTTTAATTTTTTTTCCCTGCCCACCAACATTACGTTTCCCGTTCTCGAATTCGGAGTAGAGCAACTGCTTTGGGAGATGGTGATCAGGCATTCGGACAACGTGGCCAGTCTAGTCGAGTTGATGGCGAAGGAGCATCACTTCAATGCTGGTGATCTTTGCTTCCTCAAGCATGCTGACATTTGTCTGCCTGTCTTCCCAAGAGATTTGCAGGATTTTTCTGAGGCAATGCTGATGGAAACGCTTTAGGAGTTGAGTGCGATGTTTGTAGACCGTCCACGTTTCACACACGTAGAGCAGGGTTGGGAGGACAATGGCTTTATAAACAAGTACCTTGGTCTCTCTACGGATATCCCGATCATCAAACACTCTCTGCTTCATTCGGAAAAATGCTGCACTCGCAGAGCTCAGGCGGTGTTGTATTTCAGTGTCAATGTTGACTTTTGTGGAGAGGTGGCTGGCAAGGTAGTGGAAATTGTCAACGTTTTCTAATGTGACACCATTGAGCTGTATTCCTGGCATTGCAGAGGGATTAGCTGGTACCTGTTGGAAGAGCACTTTGGTTTTCTCAATGTTCAGTGAGAGGCCTAGCTTCTCATATGCTTCGGCGAAGGTGTTTAGAGTGGCTTGTAGGTCTTCTTCTGAGTACGCACAGACTACGTTGTCATCGGCATATTGGAGTTCTATAATAGATGTTGTGGTGACCTTGGTTTTGGCTTTCAGTCTGCTGAGATTAAATAGCTTTGCCATCTGTCCGATAGATGATTTCCACTCCGATGGGAAGCTTCCCATCAACAAGGTAAAGTATCATTGCGATGAAGATGGAAAATAAGGTAGGGGCAATAACACATCCCTGCTTGACACCTGATTCCACCTTAAATGGGTCACTTTGGGAGCCGTTGCTGTCCAAGACTGTTGCCATCATGTCATCATGGAGGAGCCGCAGGATGTTCACAAATTTGTCAGGGCACCTGATTTTTTGGAGGATGATCCAGAGAGCGCTGCGATTTACTGTGTCGAATGCCTTTGCGAGGTCGATGAGCGTAGAGGCTGTATGCCATGGTTTCTTGGTCCGTAAATGATCTTTGTGGCTTTGAAAAATCCCTGAGCATCATGGGTATCAGCAAAGTGTTGGATTTCTTCAGCCTTCTTTGTCCACCAGATGTTCTTGAGTTCTCAAATTTTGCACTGGCATAGATCTTTTTCTTAGCAGCAAAGTTGGTGTCTCTCTGCCATGTTTGGAAGGCTCAATGGACCTTGTCGCGGTGAGGGGGCTTGCGTGTTCCAATGAACCTGCGGGCACAACCACTGGAGTCATGCACTCCCAGGAGGGGCCACAGGGGAGGATCCAGACCAAGCACAATCCGAAGATCCTAAGACCTCAACGGTGGAGCAGGCGGAGGATAACATGGTACATATTACAATGGCTGTGAAGGCAGAAGAAGGCTGCAACAGATTGAGAAGCCACTGTCGTTGTGTTAATCACACCACTGCTGGGACCTCACTCTGTGAAGACTGTGTGTTGACCGGCCGTGCACCAACCTCCACACATTAAAAAAAAAAATCACGCACAGGCGTCTTCCAAGAAAAATAAAAACAAACCAACAAAAGTTCCATGGCGATCAGCGAGTGGCGATGGGGACAGGACTGTGAAATCTGGAAGCCCCTAGTCACAGACTGGCACATGGGCGATGGATATGGACTCAGTCGCTCTACCTCAAGGTCCGAAGCAGTTGAGTAGTCCAGCAGCTCTATCCATGATTGAGCGGCCCTTTTTAGGATCTGCTCTGCTCACCACACACGGGGAAGGGGCTAGAAAAGGTGCTCTAAACATAGTCTGCCTCTCTTATCCCTGACTGGACTGCCGCGTCTAGAGGGTCACCACTCTGTGGCGAAAAAAGAAAAATGAATTTTGGAATTTGGAACGTATGGACACTGTTGGATAACACTGACAGCAAATGCCTCGAACGAAGGACTGCTATCATTGCAAGGGAGCTGGGACACTTTAACATCAACCTAGTAGCGTTTCAGGAAACCCAGAGAGCAGGAGAGGGTCAGCTGAAGGAAGAAAAAGGAGGCTACACCTTCTTCTGGAAGGGACTGCCTGAAGAAGAGGGAAGAATACACAGAGTTGGCTTTGCCATCAGAAATGACCTGGTGAAGCACCTGACTGAAGCACCCATTGGCATCAATGAACGACTCTCAACCCTCCGAATTAACCTTGCCAAAAACCAACAGGCAACTATCATATGTGCCTATGCACCAACATTAGATGCTAATGAAGACATCAAGGAAAATTTTTATTGTCAGCTGGACACCATCCTACTGGAGATACCTAAGGAGGACAAAATCATCCTCCTGGGGGACTTTAATGCAAGAGTCGGACGGGACTCCGACCTGTGGCCAGAGATCATAGGAAAAGACGGGGTCGGAAACAGCAATTCAAATGGCACCTTGTCATCACCAACACGCTCTTCTGCCAGAAAAACAAGCTCAAGACATCATGGAAGCACCCCCGGTCAAAGCATTGGCACCTCTTGGACTACGTAATTACACGTGCCAGAGACCGCCGCGATGTACTTCTCATAAGAGCCATGACAGATGCCGATGACTGGACAGACCACAGGTTAATCCAGCCACGGCCCCAGACACAGTGGTACCGCAATTGGCAAGACAGAAATGGAGGAAAGAAGCTGACTTGGGAACTATTTTTAAGTGCTAAGAAGAGTCTTACAGTCCTTGAATTCTGTGAGTGAATGTCCGCTTAATTCTTCTGCATCTGACAGCTGAAAAATTCATTTTTTTCTCCAGTCCCACATAATGTATGAAAATACAAGTATGTCATGAAGTCCCCTCATTTATGGCCACAGATCTCTTGATTTGTTCTGAACTCTCATTTTATTAGATTTTCAATAAACATATAACTTACCTTTATATGAAACTAGCTGTGCCCAGCCACACGTTGCTGTGGCGAAGTCTGGTGGTATGGGAAATAAAGTATTGAGGAATTGGTGGTAGTTAAGGTCAAGGGTAAACGTTTTCCCCTGACATTAAGTCCAGTCATGTCTTACTCTGGAGGTTGGTGCTCATCTCCATTTCTAAGCCGAAGAGCCGGCGTTATCCGTAGACTCCTCCAAGGTCATGTGGGATGACTACATGGAGCGGCGTTACCTTCCCGCCGGAGCAGTACCTATTGATGCACTCACATTTGCATGTTTTCGAACTTCTGGGTTGGCAGAAGCTGGGGCTAACAGTGGGGGCTCTCTCCGCTCCCCCAATTCAAACCTGTGGCCTTTCGGTCCAGAAGTTCAGCAGCTCAGCGCTATAACACGCTGCGCCATCAGGGGATATTATTTCCTAAAGGTTGTGAATATACAATATTTCTGAATTTTTTTTTCCTGTTGGACGCAAGTATGAATGCTGCAATTAGGAAAATGATTAGGATGTAATGGCCTTGCAGCTTTAAAGCCTGGCTGTTTCCTCCCTGAGTGAATTTTTTGTTGGGAGGTGTTAGCTGGCCCTGATTGTTTCCTGTCTGGAATTCCCTTGTTTTCAGAGTGGTGTTGTTTGCGATATCTTATGTGCTTCTACTGTCTGTGGCCCTGAGAAAACAGAGGATTTTCCAGACTTTGATGATGGGAATACTTTGTTGGGAGGTGTTAGCTGGCCCTGATTGTTTCCTGTCTGGAATTCCCTTGTTTTCAGAGTGGTGTTGTTTGTGATATTTTATGTGCTTCTACTGTCTGTGGCCCTGAGAAAACAGGATTTGCCAGACTTTGATGATGGGAATACTTTGTTGGGAGGTGTTAGCTGGCCCTGATTGTTTCCTGTCTGGAATTCCCCTGTTTATTTACTGTACTGGTTTTAGAGATTATATTGTTCTGCATTATTCTATCCCAGTAATTATTTCATATTAAAGAAGAATCTCACTTATCCAACATTCGCTTATACAATGTTCTGGATTATCCAACGCAGTCTGCCTTTTCATAATCAATGTTTTTGTAGTCAGTGTTTTAAATTCATTGTAATATTTTAGTAGTAAATTTGTAAATACAGTACAGTAGAGTCTCATTTATCCAACATAAACGGGCCGGCAGAACGTTGGATAAGCGAATATGTTGGATAATGAGGAATTAAGGATAACCCTATTAAACATCAAATTAAGTTATGATTTTACAAATTAAGCACCAAAACATCATGTTAGACAACAAATTTGTCAGAAAAAGTAGTTCAGTACACAGTAATGCTATATAGTAATTACCGTATTTATGAATTTAGCACCAAAATATCACGATATATTGAAAGCATTGACTACAAAAATGCGTTGGATAATCCAGAACATTGGATAAGCGAGTGTTGGATAAGCGAGACTCTACTGTAAATACTACATAGCATTACTGCGCATGGAACTACTTTTTCTGTCAAATTTGTTGTATAATATGATGTTTTGGTGCTTAATTTGTATAACGATTACCTAATTTGATGTTTAATTGGCTTTTCCTGAATCCCTTCTTATTATCCAACATATTCACTTATCCTGCCGGCCTGTTTACATTGGATAAGTGAGACTCTACTGTATATTTCTAATCTTATATTATCTGCTCAGAACTGGATCATATGAGGCCCCTTCTTCACAGCTGTATAAAATGCACACTGAAGTGGATTATATGGCAGTGTGGAGTCAAGATAATCCAGTGCAAAGCAGATAATATAAGATTATAAATGGGTTATATAGCTGTGTGGAAGGGCCTTGAGTCTACACTGCCATATAATCCAGTGCAAATTAGATAATCTGTGGAAGAAGTCTAAGTGAGGCCTAAATCTGCCTGTCCCCTAACTGAAACCTGGCTGTCCCTTGGTTGCTAGGCAACCAAGTGGGCAGAGATTAGCCCTCTAAACTGGCAGCAATTGGATAAAAAAAATTATTGCTCTCCCTCTAATTAGGACTTTATTTTTCTTTTCTTTTTGTTGTATCAACCTTGAGGCGTGGATGATGGGTTGTGTTGTCAAATTTTGAGGTTGGGGGGCCTGTACTTTTGTTGTTTTGTGAATTGCTGTGATGCCATCACTCTTTTATATATATAGATTCACAGATTTTAAGCAAAAATATTTTCACAAAATCACAATAAACCTCCATACCTAATAGCCCAATGAAGTGGAGTTGAATTTAAATCCCCTCCTAGTTGATCCACCACTGCACCTTTAGAAATAAAGAATCTGGAAGACAATAAAAGCAAGTTATTTTATAAATAAACTAGCTGTGCCCGGCCACGCGTTGCTGTGGCTTAGTCTGGTGGTGTTGGTCAGTCTACATTAGGTTGTATTTATGCTGTGACCTCCACCTTCTTTATACTCACATTAGTAGTAGTATTTGAAGTCTGTTACCTTCTTCAATTTTTGTGTTGATTGATAATTGCTTGAGATCCCTGTTGTCTTTGGTTTGTTGTTAGTTGTAATGTCTGATTCTGCTGAGTGGGGTTTATATTTTTATTGTGGTCTTTTGTTTTGTTTTGCCAGTGTAGCTGTTTATTATTATTGTTGTTGTAGTGGTCATGAAGGTTGGATAAGTTAGATGCTCCTGTTTTGTTTTTTGGAGGCCCAGTGTAGCACTGACTGGCCTCTCAGCCTCAGTGCCTGGCTGTTTCTTGCCTGTGATTGTGTTGATTCTTATTGTTGTTGTTGTTGTCATTGTTATTATTGTAATTGTTTTTTTGGAGGTCAAGTGTGAATGTAGGGATTGGGGAGGTGGATGAGTTGTGTTGTCAAATTTTGTATTTGTTATCGTCACAATGCGTTGTTGTGAGTTTTGTGGGTCTGGATTGTGGTTTTGTGGTGTGGTTGTGTTGGTACAATTGGGAGGCAAGGTTTTTGCGTTGTGTTGTCAAGTTTTATATTTCTGGGGCGTTTAGTTGTGTGCCCAGTTTCGTATTTCTGGGACGTTTAGTTGTGTTGTTATAGTCACGATGCATTGTTGTGAGTTTTGTGAGTCCAGATTGTGGTTTTGTGGTGTGGTTGTGTTGTTACAACCGGGAGGCAAGGCTTTTGCGTTGTGTTGTTAAGTTTTATATTTCTGGGGCGTTTAGTTGTGTGCCAAGTTTCGTATTTCTGGGGCGTTTAGTTGTGTTGTTATAGTCACGATGCGTTGTTGTGAGTTTTATGGGTCCGGATTGTGGTTTTGTGGTGTGGTTGTGTTGTTACAACCTGGAGGGAAGGCTTTTGCGTTGTGTTGCCAAGTTTCGTATTTCTGAGGTGTTTAGTTGTGTTGTTATAGTCACGATGCGTTGTTGTGAGTTTTGTGGGTCCTGTGTGATTTTGTGGTGTGGTTGTGTTGTTACAACTGGGAGGCAAGGCTTTTGCATTGTGTTGCCAAGTTTTGTATTTCTGGGGCGTTTAGTTGTGTTGTTATCGCATGATGCGTTGTTGTGAGTTTTGTGGGTCTGGATTGTGGTTTTGTGGTGTGGTTGTGTTGTTGTAACCTGGAGGCAAGCCTTTTGCATTGTGTTGCCAAATTTCGTATTTCTGGGATGTTTAGTTTTGTTGTTATAGTCACTGCGCAAACAACTTTATCATTTTATATATATAGATGATGAATGAACACTATGCAAAAAGCTCACTACTCTAATACCTGACCAAAACATTTTATGTGAACACTGGTCCCGAAAATGGTTCTTCCAGCACACCTTGATCCACTAGTAATATTTTTTTAGAAACAAAATTATTCCAAATTAACAATTCATTCATATGGAAAATATATTTATGCAACCAACTGCAGCTAACGAGACTCATGTATTATGGAAGCTGCAGTCCAAAACATTTGGAGCACATCAAACTTGGGAAGCAGCTTTGACATGTTAATTATCATTCTCAAGAGGTTTGGGAAGTGAAAAAGTTTTTTAAAATTTTGGGTCATTCATTTTATGTTCTTCCACAAAATCAGACACAGTCCTTTTATGAACTGAAAAAATGTTTCACTCTTCTTTAGTAGAAATACACTTCTGGATCCAAGGCATGAGCTGTAAGAGAAATGGGTCTCCTTGTTGCTTGTTTTCATTTCACTTCTCTTCCTAGCAAAACCAGGTGAGAAATAAGGACTATCAATAGTCTCTAATTCTTACCGAGGTTTAGTTTGAACCAGGCCTTATCTATGGCATCTTTTTGCTGTGCAAGGAAAGAAATTAAGGAATATGAAGTAATGACAGAGGATGCTGCTCTAAACAGAATAGATGTTCTTCATTAGTTATTTCCACAGACAGATAGACTTGGTTTTTCATTTTAGTATTTATTATATCGACTTCTTCTCCACTTTAGGCAAGAAGGCCAGCAGAACATGGCTGCTCAAAGTGATCAGGTTTTATCAGCAGTAAAAGATGATAGAAACCTACTCCCTACCTTTATACATATGGCTGGAAATGGACATGATTTTCATACAAGGAAGTATTTACATATTCTCCTGTACCAAGGGTAGAGAAACTCATTCAGGCTTAGGTATAGTTTTAATTTAATATAAATTCGAGTGGGCCTGCCCCCCAGTGTTTGACAAGGATAAAAACGAATTGTTGTGACCAAAAATATATGTACTTTTAAAAGTTCCCACTGTCTGCAATTAAATCTTAGAAAAAGGTATTTCAATTTTTTAGCGTGGACAACAAACCCCATATAAAACTGGGGGAACACCCAATGACAACAGCCCAGAGGACTGGATGCAGGAGCCAGAATGTCAGGATTTTATCTCACAGCCAAAGATTCCTATGTGTCAGCAACTGCGTAACCTTGGATATTACTTCTGTTACTTCTACCTACCTCTTTAGGTAAACTTACAAATGACATAAAAAGTTAATACTGAAAATAAAAAATACACCTATGATATATATTTTCTATTTAAACTCATTTGCCTTGCCTTCATGAAAAAAATATATTTCACTGTGTTTCACTCAATCATGAAGATCTCTAAATTCTGCCCATTCTCTAGTCAGTAAAATAATTTCTAGTAAGTTTCAGAAGAGATGTATATCCTACCACTGAAAATTAACATTTATCTATACTATTTGCAAAACCCACATATGATCTTAATTTTTTTTTGAAAAAGTCACTGTAACAAATTTGAATAATAATAGCATGAAATTTCATTGTCAGAAAATATGCAAGAGCAGGCATCAGTATTTCTGAAACTGAGCAACGTACTCAATGAGCTTGGGTTCGGAATCTTGTGGCTCTCAAGATGTTGCTAAACTGAAGGTTTCAGCACTTCTCACTATGCTGGTTACAGCTGCTGGGACTTACAAGCCATCAACCATATTTTGGCTTCATAATTTCCTTCCCATATTAGATTCTTAACATTAAAATGACAAAATTGATTATCAACAAGAAATAGCAAATAATATACATCATTTTGTTACATGCAGAAGTTATGAGAAATACACATACTATCAAGTGCTTACTTTATAAGATCCAGCCGATTATTGATTGCTGCCCAATGAAGAAGAGTTACATTTTCTTTGTCTGGCTGTCTTACATCATATCCTGCTTCTACCAACTCCTGACATCGCTCCAAAAGGCCGTATCTGAAATTGAAAAATTTAAAAATCTGAACACCAAGGAAACAAACCTAGAAGATGGCATGAATTTCTTCTAAATTATGTTTAAGTCTAAATCTGACAATGAAAACTACTTCCAACTTTTCAAAAGCTCATTATAGAAAAATGCCTAAGAATACTAAGAGAGAACTGCAAATTGATGATTGGACAGTTAAGTATTTTAATCCTGTGGAATCACCACTTTGCAGAAAAAATCATCAGCATGTGAAATTAAAGAAAACAAGAAAAGAATGGAATAACATATGTTGTTACATACCAAAATTGTAACTGAAATCCCTTTTCATGTCAGCATTACTATACATCTCAATGTTTGCTCTCTATCCTATTTATTTAATGTAAGCTATATTTATGTATATTTAAACATAGTTCCATCTTATTCTGATCTGACTGCTCCTTCATCCGTATATAGACAGGTACAAGTTCTTGATTAAGCTATCATGTAAAATTTATACACAATCTATAATTAGATTTTTTTCATCAACTGAATGTCGCAGACATATCCAGTGCCCATTTTACTCACTGTCTTGTCTTACCTTCAGTAAGTCTTCATAGCCCCCACATTTTTGACAAATGCAATATTAATCGTGGCTATACTATGGAATTGTAAGCTTTGTATACTTATTTAAAGCATAAAGCGGCTTTAAAAAGAGTATAGCAAGTTTGAAAAGATTATTTTCTGATAGCAAATATCATTTGGAACAGACTGAATTTCTAGCTGAAGTTGTCACAGTTGTAGTTATGGTGAAAAGCCTAGACCGGATAACACATTTTTCACTACACAAAATGTGTTAAAATGGAGAGCCTTTATCATTATAAATACTATAAATACTATTAATATCAGTAGTAGTAGTATAGGTGCAGGTCTGACTTTTAGACTATAAAGACTTTTCAAATGTTAAATGTTTGTGAAATTGTTTTGTGTACCTCTAAAATGTCTAAATGATGTTGAGATGTTTCTATATTTGTTAAATTGTATGCGTGGTTATCTATTTTTTACTGTATATATCTTACTTCTTTGGAGCATGTTTTGCTCATTCAATTCTGCAGTAAATGTTATTACCCATGCATACACAGATTCTGAATGCGATCTACTGATGTTGTTTGAGGAACTGGAAAGAGGAAAAATTATCCTCTTCCTTGCAGCCTTTCCACATGAACACACAAAACCTACTCTGGGGAGCTAGGAGATGCTCCAGAGCATGTTTTCTGGTGGCAAGGAAGACTGCAAGAGGAAACAAACAGGAAAAAAACCCAATCAAGTTGGCTGTGATAGCCAGTACCACAGAATTCCTTCCCTCAGTGCAGCTTTAAGGTGGGTTTCAAGCGTCAAAAATTAGATATCAAAATGTGGTTGTATGTCTGATGCAGGATCTTGGCCCTACATATTTAAATGTATGACTAAACAGTAGTAATAGGATTGCATTCCTATACAGCAGTAATGTATATATTACTGTATAAAATGCTCTACATGAAATTCAGTATTCAATATTTAATTACTACATAAAGGGATTATTACCTTGCAGTAAAGAACTACATCATTCAAGAGACTTACTGGGTTGCTTTGACAATATCAAAAGTACTGTAGTCCTCCACCAAAGGAACCACATCTTGCTCCTTGAGTAGATCTTTGTCCTCATACGTATCAGGCCAACTGTGCCCATGGTGGCGAAGGGGACCGTGGCTATGACTTTTACACTGTTAATGAATAGTTAATGTGTGTTAGAATGAACACTATATCCAGAAACACTACACATTTACCAGCAAAATCTACAATTTGAAAGATTTATATTCATATCAAAACATAATTCAAAACTTCAGCAAAATAACAGATACAACAAAAATAGAGTATGGACAGGTTGCTTACCTGTAACCGTGTTTCTTCGAGTGTACTCTGTGAATTCACACTAATGGAGAACGCTGCGCCTGCGCAGGCTCCAACGGATATTCTTCCAAGCTAAAGTTTGAAATTTGGCGGTAACCCCGCCCCTCTTCCCGGAGGGTATAAAGGGCGCCCTCCGCGCCCGCTCTCCAGTTCCTACGCCGCAAAGGCAGCGAGAAAGGGAGAGGTTTGCCTGTGGGGAAGGAAGGGCGGGATTGTGTGAATTCACAGAGTACACTCGAAGAAACACGGTTACAGGTAAGCAACCTGTCCTTTTTCTTCGTGTACTCTGTGAATGCACACTAATGGAGACTAGCAAGCTAAGGTGTAGGTAGGTGGGATAGCAAACCCGATAACCAGTCTAGTGTCCAAACACATTTATTGAGCACAAGGTGCAAAAAAACAGGCAAATGCAATGGTCAAGTAAGCGATGCAATAGCATATAGTGCAATAAAACCGATCCTTGTGTTAGGATCCATAACACAATCATAACATAGTAAGTAGGCAATAGTCTGTAAGAAAATACAGAGGTAGGCATAAACTCCTTCTCAGAAAACAGAGGGAGAAGCATTCAAAAATTAAGTTTCAGTGCAGTGGGTAAGTATAGTACACAAGCACTATGTTAAAGAGACCCTGAGCACATTGAATACAAACAGGATGGATGACAACGGTCAGCCTGTAAGAAGGATAAACCCGAAAAAAAAAGGGTTTGAGTAAGGCAACAACGTTAGGTAAGGCAGGAGGAGAGGACGGACCTGGCAAAAGCCGAGTCCTTGAGGTTCTTTGAGTCCATCCGGTAGTGTGAAACAAAGGTGGATGGAGTGGACCAGATAGCCGCTCGACAGATGGAGTCGAGAGGGACGCCCCTCAGGAAGGCCGTAGAGGTGGAAAGGCCCCTTGTAGATCTAGGGCGGATCGAAGAGGGGGGCTGGCGTTTGGCTAGCTGATAAGCGAGCTCAATGGTCTGAGCAATCCAGTGTGAGAGTCTTTGGGAAGAAAGAGGTTCGCCCAGTTTGTGGGTAGCGTAGGCCACAAAAAGTCTAGGTGACTTACGTATGTCCTTAGTCCTGTCCTTGTAGAAAAGGAGGGCTCTCCTGACATCGAGGAGATGGAGTTTCCGTTCTAGAGAAGAAGAAGGATTGGGGAAGAAAGCAGGAAGTATTATGTCCTGGTTCAGATGAAAAGCAGAGACCACCTTAGGTAGGAAGGTGATGTCCGGGCGAAGGACAGCCCTGTCGTGGTGGAAACGGAGGTAGGGTTCGTCCACCCGGAGAGCAGCTAGCTCCGAAGGCCTGCGGGCAGAGGTGATAGCGATGAGGAAGGCAGTCTTCCAAGAGAGAAGGTGAAGGTCTGCAGAGGCCATGGGTTCGAAGGGAGCTGAAGCTAGTTGAGAAAGGACGAGTTTGAGGCTCCATCCGGGAGTCGGAGGTTGGACTGGAGGATGCAAATTGTTGTAACCTCGAAGGAAGGTCTTAATGAGGTTGTTAGAAAAGAGAGAGGGTTGTCCCTGACGTTGGAAATGCCAGGAGAGAGCAGCGAGATAGGATTTTATCGAGGCCAGAGAAAGTTGACGATCCGCAAGGGAAAGTAGAAAGTCCATAACCAGCGGGATCGAAGTAGAGGCGGGATCGATGCGTCGTTCCCGAAGGAAAGTTTGGAATTTTGCCAGCTTGTAAGCATAGGCTTTCGATGTGGCCGGTTTGTGAGCAGCGCGAAGGATCGCCTGCAGGTCTGGGTGGAGGGAGTTTAAGGAAGTATCCTCCAGGCAGTCAGGTGGAGGGACGGGACGTCGGGGTGGAGAACCTGTCCCTTCTGTGAAGATAGTAGATGAGGGAGAATTGGGAGGGTGCGGGGGGGATCCGCACACATCCGGAGCAGCGTGGGATACCACGGCTGGCGTGGCCATGCAGGGGCGATCAGGATGGCCGATGTCGGTGTTAGATAGAGTCTCTCTATCACTCTCGAGATGAGAGGGAAGGGAGGAAAAAGATAGACGGGTTCGAGAGTCCAGTCGAGGAGAAACGCGTCTCCGAGACAGCCCGGAGTCGAGTTTGGAGGTAGTCTCGCTCCGAATCGAGGAAGTTGAGCGTTCGAGGGGGAGGCAAAAAGGTCCAGAGCTGGCCAGCCCCAATCGTCGAAGACGGATTTCAGGATCTCGGGATCGAGACGCCACTCGTGGGGGGAGGTCGTTATTCTGCTTAGAGAGTCTGCTAAAGTATTTTGAGCCCCCAGAAGGTGAACTGCCGACAGGGTTATGTGTCTCGCTATGCACCATAGCCAAATGTCCATCGAGAGAGCCATGAGTTTTCTCGAGCCCGTACCCCCTTGTTTGTTGATGTAGTACATGGCTACTACGTTGTCCGTTTGGATCAGAACGGTCTTGTGGGGAAGAAAGCGGGCAAACGCCCGGAGGGCTTTGAAGATTGATAACAGTTCTAGAAAGTTTATGTGGTGAGACCTTTCTTGGGTGGACCACAGGTCCCTGACGGTGAGGTTCGACATGTGGGCTCCCCAGGCAAAATTGGAGGCGTCGGTTGTGATGGTGACTGACGGAAGGGAGGGATGGAAGGGAAGTCCCACACAAACATTCGCTGGGTCCTGCCACCAGCGAAGGGAGAGGCGAACCTGGTTCGGTACCGTGAGAAACATTGAGCTCGGGTGCCGATGGGGTTTGAAAGAGTCTATGAACCATCTCTGGAGAGGTCTGAGACGTAGTCTGGCAAAGGGAGTAACCATGACCGTGGAGGCCATGTGACCCAGGAGAACTTGGACCGCGTGGGCTCGGATCCTGCGGTTGCGAAGGAGGAGGGAAAGGTGCTGTTGAAGGGCTAGGAACCTGTCTTTCGGTAGGGAGGCGGTTTCCGTGATGGAGTTGAAGAGAGCTCCAATGAAACGGATTTCTGTGGTTGGGAGGAGTTGAGACTTTGAGACATTCAACTGAAGGCCCAGCCGTTGCAGGAGAGAAAGAGTCTGTGAGACATGGTTTTGAAGGGATGAGGGATCGGACGCGACAATCATCCAATCGTCCAGATAAGGAAAGACCATAATGCCCTGTTTCCTGAGGTGCGCTGCCACCACGGCGACCACCTTTGTAAAGACCCTTGGGGCCGTGACGAGGCCGAAAGGGAGAACTGTGAACTGGTAAGATTGTCCCAGGAGCTTGAAGGAAAGGAAGCGTCTGTGTGATCTTCGCACCGAGACGTGGAAATACGCGTCGCGTAAGTCTATAGAGGCGAAGTAGTCTCCGTGTCGGAGCATCGGGAGGATGGAGGCCACTGAAACCATTCGAAATTTTGAAGGCAGAATGAAGAGGTTTAGGGCCCGTAGATCGAGGATAGGCCGAAGGCCTCCGCCCCGCTTGGGAACCGTAAAGTATCTCGAGAAGAAACCTCGAGTGTCCTGCTCGGAAGGAGAAGGCTGGATTGCGCCCTTCGCCAGAAGGGAGTCGACCTCGGCGCATATTTCCGGTGAAGGGTCGGTGTGGAGGATGTGACCCGTGGGTGGCAAAGTTTCGAATTCCAAGGCATAGCCGTCTCTGACAATGCGAAGAACCCAGGCATCTGATGTGATAGACTCCCATTCGCGGTAGAAAGGAGCTAGGCGGTCGAGGAAAGAGCAGAGAGGAAGGATCTGGTCGGGGTCTAGGAGCGGCATGGTAGTGGCAGTAGTAGTGGAGATAGAAAGATCTCCGAGAGATTGGGCGTCAGGCCCGACGTTGGGGTTGTGGCATAGCTGCAGGACCTTTGCCCCGACCTTTCGGGACCTGGTGCTGGCGGCGAGGTTGTTGCTGATGACTGTGGTGACTCGAGCTCGACGAGCGTCGAAACGGCTGGTGACGAAAAGGCTGAGGGTAGCGACGGTACCGTTGCGGGAACCATCGGGTCCGCTGAGCCTGAGGTTGATCGGTCCCGCACTTTGTTGCGAGAATCTTGAAGTCGTGATTGGACTTAAGTTTGTCATCAGTGCCAGAATTGAAAAGGCCTTGGGTGTCGAAAGGAAGGTCTTCGATCACTTGCCGAGAGGAAGAAGAGAGTCCTGAGGACCGAAGCCATGCATGCCGTCTAATCGCGACCGCGTGGGCAATCATTTTTCCGGCGGTATCACCGGTATGCTTAGCCATTTGAATTTGGTGGTGTGCGAGAGAGTCCGCCTCCTGCTGGAGGGTCGAGAGGACTGACTGGTCTTCGTCAGAAAGCTTGGCGAAGAAGGGTTGGGCTTTCTCCCAGAGAATCTGTTGATACGCGCCCATGCAGGCCCCGTAGTTTGCCATGCGGCAAAGGAGGAGAGCACCGGAGTATAGCTTGCGGCCTACCGCATCGAAGCGTTTGCCCTCTCTGTCGGCCGGGGAGTTGGATTGTCGACCCGACGATTGGGAGGCCTTTACCACCATGGAGTTTGGGTCAGGGTGATGCTTGAGCCATTCCAGGGTTTCGTCATCGGTTCGGTACCAGGCCTCTATTTTCTTAGAGGTTGGAGGTATCGAAGATGGAGTCTTCCAAGATGCCTGGATGACGTCCAGGAGGTATGGAAGAAAAGGCAGCAAGGTGGCCGGCGGGGCTTGGGCTTGAACCCTCTTGAAAACGGGGTCGGTAACAGCCTTTGAAGTTTGTTTAATTTCCATCCCCAGAGCGTCTGCCATTCTGACCATCTGGTCGGAGAAAGCCCGGATATTATCCGTCGGGGAAGGTGGGTCGACCTCGTAGGCGTCGTGAGGCGGGGAGAGGTCGAGACCGAGAGAAACCACAGAGGCGGAGAGTATCGACTCGGGGCGTTCGATATCGGGGTCATCCTCCTCGGGCCCTTGAGGGGACCGGGGAGGAGAAACGAGCACAGAGTCCTGATGAGGCATAACCCCAGGAGCAGGGAGAGCCGGCTGCGGCGGAACGCTCTTGGACGCGGAGGCCTGGGCGGCGCGGGCTAAGCGCGTCATCTGTCTACCCCTCTCAGGTGTTTGAGCCGGGGGAAAAAGTTCTTGTCGAGCCGGAAGACGAGATGGTGCCGGCTGGGGAGCCTTAATAACCGTCCTGACCGACCGGTCGGGGGAGGCTTGAGCGTCCACATCCGAGGACTGACCATGAGGAGAGGAAGAGGAGCGGAGGCGTTGTGCCGGTTGGATAGGAGAGGATCTCCTAGAGGAAGGCCCAGAGGAGGGGACGTCCTTCTTCGAAGACGCTGAGGAGGACGACCTCTGGATCATTCTTTTCTTTGCTGGGGGTTGTTTCGACGCGACCCTCAGCGATTTTCCCGGCGTCGGGGGAATCGGGCACACAGCTGCCGAGTCAGATTGAGCCCGTCTGGATTCCTCCTGAGCCCTCTTGAAGGCAATCTTCATGGCGGAAGAAGATGGCGGCGCAGCCAGGCGGGATCGAGTGGAAACGGCCGAAGCCACCGAACTCGAAGTTGATGAAGGGCCCATCTTGCTCGATCGGGTGGATACCGTAGCGGTGGTCACCGTGCAGGGCGGTTTGGTCGGTCGCGGTCTCGAGGTTTTCGAGGTTTTAGATGATACCGACGGAGCAGGCCTGGACGCCATCGAGGCTGAGGTGGAAGTGGAAGCCTCAGGAGCAAGAGTTCTTTCGTAAAGAGCTGCACGGAGCCTCGCAGCTCTATTTCTTCTGGCCTGAGCTGTAAAGGCCAGGCAAAAACGGCAGGTACCGACGACGTGGCTTTCGCCAAGGCAGAAAAGGCACTTAGCGTGGCCGTCGGAATCTGGAATCTTAGCGGCACACTGGGTGCACCGTTTAAAACGCGTGGTTGACATAAGAACGAAGAGTCCGAAGTGAGCTTTGCGGCGGAAAAAAAGGAACTGGAGAGCGGGCGCGGAGGGCGCCCTTTATACCCTCCGGGAAGAGGGGCGGGGTTACCGCCAAATTTCAAACTTTAGCTTGGAAGAATATCCGTTGGAGCCTGCGCAGGCGCAGCGTTCTCCATTAGTGTGAATTCACAGAGTACACGAAGAAAAAGCAATAATGCTCACCTAGAAGCAATTATATGCTTCTCTGCCCTTAATGGAAACATGGCAGTAATTTTGCATTAGCCAAAGTTATGGAGAAACATGGATACAAGTTGAAAGATTCAAACAAAGGTGAAGATAAGGAATAATCATAGCATAGTTCCCAAATCCTACTGAGTGGCATCAATTCTACAGGCCAAATTTGCTCTTTTTATAAAATGCAAAAATATCAGCAGTGGATGGAGCCAATAGTTAGTGGGTATTGAAGGGAAATGTAACCTGTTCTCTTTGTTGTGGCCCTGAGAAAAATCTCTTTTTTGAAGTCAATGTTTGCTTTAGGCAGCAATCTCCAAATTATATTTGTGAGATTACCGTGAGTATTGGGAACAAAGGAAGGACATTCAGTTCACCAGATACTGCTAGAGCAGCAACAATTCATTGTGTACAAACTGATCCTATAATGCTCAGCTAAACAAACAAACCAGTATGGTGTAGTAATTTGAGCAAACCCTGGACACCAGGGTTTGAATCTGTGCTAGGCCATGAAACCCACTGGTTGACATTGGAAAAGTCACACACTCTCAGCCTGGAAAACAATGGAAAACCTTTTCTGAACAATTCTTGTCAAGAAAATCCATGGATTGTATTGCCTTAGGCTCACAATAGGTAACATCAAATGCAAATAAGTTTTCAGCATGTACAAACAGGATTTTACAGGATTGTAATCCTGTACCTACCTGACAGGAAGTAAGCCTCAATGAATTCAATGTGACTTACTTGGAAGATAGAATGCTGCTACAGAAATGACTAATTAGGCAAAAGAGATGAGCCATAAACAAGAAGTATCAAATGGGTGGTGGCCAGATGCTGAAGTAGGCATTTAGATACATATTCTCCAAAAGTATTAAAATAATAACAAGTTCATTTGACATCCAGAAGGATTGACATCACATAGTTTTCCAGCTATTGTTGAACTGCAACTCCTAGCAGCCCCTAAACAGCAGAGATAACTGTGAAGAAAGCTGTGATTTTCAGCCAAACAACATATGGAGAATGACATAATTCCTACTCCAGTGAACTCCTTATCAAAGAGCATATACTGACTCCTAGTACCAATCAAAAGGCATTGCGAACTTTTCATTCTTAACAGTTTTGAGAGATTAGGTGAAGAGTGACACAGAAACAGCAATAGACCAACATAGGAGGTTCACAAGTAAAAGAAATTATTATTTGATGTCTGGACTGCAACCCATCTCCTGATAAGATTTCACAAAGAAGCAATCATTGCACAACAAAAGCCTCACCTGGGATCAGGGACAAATGCAAGATACTCCACTTAGGCAGAAAAAATGAAATCCAAAGATACAGAATGGGGGATGCCTGGCTCGACAGCAGTACGTGTGAAAAAGATCTTGGAGCCCTCGTGGTCAACAAGTTAAACGTGAGCCAACAATGTGATGCGGTGGCAAAAAAGTCAATGGCATTTTGGCCTGCATAAATAAGAGTATAGCATCTAGTAATGCTACCCCTCTATTCTGCCTTGGTCAGACCACACCTGGAATACTATGTCCAATTCTGGGCACCACAATTGAAGGGAGATATTGTCAAGCTGGAATGTGTCCAGAGGAGGGTGACTAAATTGATAAAGAGTCTGGAGAACAAGCCCTATGATGAGCAGCTTAAAGAACTGGGCATGTTTAGCCTGCAGAAGAGAAGGCTGAAAGGAGACATGACGGCTATGTATAAATATGTGAGGAGAAGTAATAGGGAGGAGAAAGCATGCTTGTTTTCTCCTGCCCTGGAGACTAGGACATGGAACGACGGCTTCAAACTACAGGAATGGAGATTCCATCTGAACATTAAGAAGAATTTCCTAACTGTGAGAGCTGTTCAGCAGTAGAACTTTCTGCCCTGTAGTGTGTTGGAGGCTCCTTCTTTGGAAGCTTTTAAGCAGAGGCTGGATGGCCATGTGTCGGGAGTCCTTTGATTGAGATATTCCTGCTTCTTGGCAGGGAGTTGGACTGCATGGCCCATGAGGTCTCTTCCAACTCTATGATTCTGTGAAACACCATTGGTCAATTATTGTACTATTAATCTAACACATGAGCTCTACAACTGAGAATTCTTCCACCTATTTTTATTTACCTAACAAGCTCATGAATCACATTCTCTGCAAAGGCAAGACGTTGAAGAACCAATGTAATATACAAAATGATTACTTAGAATAACTATATATACTACCAGCCATATCGATTACAGATTCCCAGGTCGTGTGGGTCTGCAAGTTCCCAAATCCCTTATAGCTGGCCATGTAGGCTGGAGTTTCTGGGGCTAAAAGTCCAACCAATTTCTGGGGATGCAAATTTGGAAATTGCTCCTATAGGGAACTGAACAAACAATTTAATTTCTTGCTACTGTTTTCTGTATTGGATCCAAGAAGACTCACACTGCAATTCACCCTTCTCGGGCTGTCCTTTTGGGGAAACTTAAGCTTACAAATGAATTTCTTGTAGCAAACACCAGCAGACACTCTCAATGAAAGAGCTTCTCATTGAGATTTTCCCCTTGGAAACATCAGATAACCATTTAATGTTGAAAGAAAGCTTTCCCCTTAGGAAGAAAGTTCTTCTTTGATGTCTTTTGGAATATTCCTGAGGATGGTAAGAGGATAGTAAGAGATACAAAAACTCTTTTATTTGTGGTTTGAAACAACAAGAGCCATAATATAAAACAAGCAGGGAATCCATGCCCCTCTACAGCAGTGGTTCCCAACCTCTGGTCCGCCAGCTGTTTTGGACTTCAGCTCCCACATTTCTAACAGTTTGTAAGCTGGCTAAGATTTCTGGGAGTTGAAGTCGAAAACAGCTGGAGGACCAAAGGTTAGGAACCACTGCTCTACAGCTTATTGCAATCAGCTTCTTCTATCCATGAGCTACTCCTTCTCTCCCTTTTATGCTGAAACACAGATAATCTTGCTGAAAACTGAAAGATACAATTTCCAAGCTAAAATTTCTCACAATCTACAACAGGGGTCCTCAAACTTTTAAAGCAGAGGGCCAGTCCACAATCCTTCAGACTGTTGAGGGGCCGAATTATCATTTGGAAAAAAAAACCCGAACAAATTCCTATGCACACTGCACATGTCTTATTTGTAGTACAAAACAACAACAATAACAATGAAAGAACAATACAATATTTAAAAATGAAAACAATTGTAACCAACATAAACCTATCAGACTTTCAATAGGAAGTGTGGGCCTTCTTCTGGCCAATGAGATAATCAGGTTAAGTATGATTGTTGTTGTTGTCTGTCTTCAAGTCATTTCAGACTCTGGGCGAGCCTCAGTCTAAAATTATTTATTTATTCATTTACTACATTTATATCTCACTCCAAAGGTAACTCAGAGCTGCTGTATGTACATACAATATATTATATTATTAGCATAGCACAATAATAGCATTATATACAGTAGAGTCTCACTTATCCAACACTCGCTTATCCAACGTTCTGGATTATCCAACGCATTTTTGTAATCAATGTTTTCAATACATCGTGATATTTTGGTGCTAAATTCATAAATACAGTAATTACTACATAGCATTACTGTGTATTGAACTACTTTTTCTGTCAAATTTGTTGTATAACATGATGTTTTGGTGATTAATTTGTAAAATCATAACCTAATTTGATGTTTAATAGGTTTTTCCTTAATCTCTCCTTATTATCCAACATATTCGCTTATCCAACGTTCTGCTGGCCCGTTTACGTTTGATAAGCGAGACTCTACTGTATTACTATATTGAGTTATGCCACTATACTGTAATATTATATGCAATATATAACATATAATTAATATTATTATATGTTATTATTATATTGTATAAAATGATAATATTATTATCAATATCATAAGTACATAAAATATATTATATTATTAAAACTGATGTAAACATTTTATATTATACATGAGGGTGGGGGCCAGGTAAATGACCCTGGAGGGCCGCATCTGGCCCCCGGGCCTTAGTTTGGGAACCCCAGATCTATAACATCGTAACATTCTGCCAAGAGTAGCTGACAGGCTTACTTTCCACATATATACCTAACTTAATACCAATTTAATTATTTAGGTGACTCTGTATTCCATTACTTGGAAAAAGCTAAAAGTCTCTCTTGTCCACTCCTGCTGTATAATTCATAATATTTTAAATTCAATCAAATCCCATTCAGTAATTTTTTCATATCAATCTTTAATGTTTTCTTGTTCCACACAGTTGTTAAAACCTCTGAGGCTTTTTCATAAAAACTGACAAGTTCTTCTTTATAAGATTTGATTGAGCATCAGAGTCTATGTGGCTTTTTTTTTAGCAGAGTACAAAATTTCCAGTGCCTTGTTTTCTAACAATACACTAATATCTGCACAATTTTGACCTGTTACATAAAACCTTTAATTCACTATATCCACCAAGGCATAATCCTATACGCACTTAATCCAGGAATAAGCCTTGTTGCATGTTATGTGGTTTAATTCTGAGCAAACATGCTTTAGAATAGTGGCAGTAGGTAAAGGAAGTAAGACAAAGGTATTGTGAAAATACCTAGGGGCCTTTTTTCTTAATGTCACATATTCCTACAATTAAGTACTGCTATTCTCTCTTTTTGTAAAGGAGGAGGGGTTATAAAGTTCCAGGGCAGGGCTGAGACTGAATTAACCAAAAACACTGTTAATCTTGCAAAGAGTTTTGGATTAGATAGATCTTGTCTGCCCTGTTCAGAAGAAACTCACGCTGCAATTGTATATGAATGAGGTTACACCAGTTCTGACCCATGCATACTGCAGTTCAGAAATCAGTTCAGTCTGGGATTTAGGAGAAACAGGTTTTAAACACCCTACCCCTCCCCCCAAACCAGGTAGATGACTTTAGGCCAGACACTCATGCTTAGACTGACTACTTCATAGGATGCTGTTACTTACCTTTAAGGCCTTACATGGTCTGGGGGCGATGTACCTGAGGGACCGCCTCACTCCCTACCAACCCCAGAGATCCCTCCGTTCTGAGGACCAAGATCTATTCACACGTACTGCTGTCCATCCAAAAGCAGCCAAGTAATGTGGTATTTCACTCACACAGGGTTTCAGGCTTTTGCACATGTAGCTTTTATGAGTAAAGGCTTCTTTTCTACAGACAATGAAGCTGTATACACAAGTGTCAAATGATGGGATGGAACAAGACAGCATGCCCTCAGCAATGATCTTCTAAAAATTCCTAGCTGAATATTGACTGCTAATTTAAAAAGAAAAAAGAAAATCTGTCACATTCCTGAATGGAGGGTATAAGAAAACTGGGTCTCTTCTCCACCAAATATCTATACATGTTACAGTATACAGAAATTTTAGGCATAAATACAACCCAAAATGTTTGGGTAGATTTATCCACGGGTCAATGTAAGTATTCTACATTAACTTTGATTTAAAAACAGGGAATGATCCTCTTCTTTGAGTGGCAAAAGACAAGAGCTCAGTGCATCCTGGGAGAACTAAAAAGAAGTACTGATCCCCTCTACCCCTATCACACTGTTTCTACCCTTTCTGAATACAGTGTTCCCTCACTTATCGCAGGGATTAGGGTCCAGCATCACCCGCAATAAGTGAAAATCCACAAAGTAGGGACGCTATATACTTATACATTATTTTAGTAGTTATACATTATTTTAAGTCTTTATCAACCAATCGTGTGTTGATAAATCGCCTCCTCCTCCTCCCTTTGCCGCTTGGGCTCCTTTTCTCTCCCTTTGGCTTCTCCTTCCTCCCTTCCTTAGGCTGTAAATTATAATTTTTTATGATTTATAATATTCTTTTAGAATTTATTGAAAAACCACAAAACAGCGAATCCGCAAAAAGTGAACTGCGAAGTAGTGAGGGAACACTGTATTTGGTAAGAAAACACTGTAACACTGGTCCATGCCCCTCTCTGTAAAATTATTCTCAACACATCCATAGGTTATATAAAAATTGGAAATCTTTGCCCTAAAATTTATCCTGGATCTACACATGAGGTCAACTTATATATGAATATATATTGTAAGTATCCCTTATCAATAAATTTAAACTGCTCCACAGCATAGGGAAGCTGATGAAGAAACACAACCTACAAACTATCTACAGACCCACTAAGAAAATCCAGCAAATGCTCCGTTTAGCAAAGGACAAGAGAGATCCTCTCACCTCTGCAGAAGTTTACCGTATACCATGCAGCTGTGGACAAGTCTACATGGGGATCACCAAACGCAGCGCCCGAACACGAATCAAGGAACATGAAAGGCACTGCAGACTAACTCAACCAGAGAAGTCAGCTATAGCAGAGCACTTGATGAACCAATCTGGACACAGAATATTATTTGAGAACACAGCAATGCTGGACCACTCTAACAACTATCATGTCAGACTACACAGAGAAGCCATTGAAATCCACAAGCATGTGGACAATATCAACAGAAAGGAAGAAAAACATGAAAATGAGCAAAATCTGGCTACCATTATTAAACAAAAAACTCTACAATCATCAGATCAGTAAATAAAGAGCACTCTGAAAACAGAGGAATTCCAGACATGAATCAATCAGGGCCAGCTAACACCTGCCAACAAAGGATTCCCCCAGGCAGGAAGAAGCCAGGCCATGAAGCTAGCAAGGCCACTAATGCTAATCAAGGTGATTAATTACAACATTCACACTGGCTTCCAACAGGCAAGAATTCTTTCTCCCACCCTGTACCTTTCACAGATATATATATCCAGTTCAACCCTCTGCCAAGAAGCAGGACATTGCATTCAAAGTACACCTGACAGATGGATATCCAGCCTCTGCTTGCTTAGCTTTCCAATATACCTCACAACCTCTGAGGATGCCTGCCATAGATGTGGGTGAAATGCCTGGAGAGAATGCTTCTGGAACATGGCCATACAGCCCGGAAAATGCACAACTGCTCAACCAGAGAAGTTAGCTATAGCAGAGCACTTGATGAACCAATCTGGACACAGAATATTATTTGAGAACACAGAAATGCTGGACCACTCCAACAACTATCATGTCAGACTACACAGAGAAGCCATTGAAATCCACAAGCATGTGGACAATTTTAACAGAAAGGAGGAAACCATGAAAGCGAACAAAATGTGGCTACCAGTATTTTAAAAAACTCTAAAATCAGGACAGTAAATAAAGAACAATACTCAAAAAACAGGGGAATTCCAGACAGGAAACAATCCGGGCCAGCTAACACCTCTCAACAAAGGATTCCCCCAGGCAAGAAGCAGCCAGGCCTTAAAGCTGCAAGGCTTTTCAATGCTAATCAGGGTGATTAATTGCAACATTCACACTTGCCTTCAACAGACAAGAGTTCTTTCTCTCATCCTTCCACAAATATATAAACTTCCCTTGCCTAGTTTCCAATATACCTCACAACCTCTGAGGATGCCTGCCACAGATGTGGGTGAAACGTCAGATGAGAATGCTTCTGGAACATGGCCATACAACTCGGAAAACTCACAGTAACCCACTGCTGCACAACTGTCTGCAGATGGCTTAGATGTACATAAACTTTTCTTCATAAAGAAAAATAATTTAAAAATACTTAAATTTATCTTCACTATGTACAAGCTGCATAAATGAATTTTGTGTTTAGACATCTCCAACACATCTCATTATGTATTTGCAATTATTACAAAATTGAGGGATACTCAATTAACTTGTAATGACTCCTGCTGTTAACTGTTGTGAAGTTGACTTTGGGTCCTTCCACACAGCCCTATATCCCAGAATATCAAGGTAAAAAATTCCACAATATCTGCTTTGAACGGGATTATCTGTATCTAAACTGCCATATATTCCAGAACAAAGCAGAAAACCTGGGATTTTATTCAGCTGTGTGGAAGGGGCCTTGGATTTCTGGTGTTCTCTGAATGAGAGACCTCCAAACCACTCTATCATCCTCACGTCTCGCCAATTTAGGGCCATGGCTTCCAAAACCAAGTTTATCTATCTGAAGTGTCAAAACTGTTATAATCAAGTATTTGGAATCATTAGTGCAAACACAACAGCAGCTGATAAAATACTGGGAGGCATTCCTCCTGAAGCCAAAGCCATTGTCTAGAAAGAAGACTTTCAAATACGAAGACTCTCTGGATGTGTGTCCCAGTTGAGCTAAATTCCACAGTGAAATCACTTTAAAATCATCTAAATAAACCACTATATATTTTATGAATTTAACATGTGGCTTTTTATATACTACAGCATTTTATTAACAGCTGCATGTCATGACCCTTTTTGAAGTGGACTGTGGCATGACATTCTGCAATACTTGCTGAATTGAACACTATTTGTGTCTTAATATTTGCACTAACATGTGCGATGCAAGGCCAGAAAGTTATTTTTGTTCTTTACAATATGTTCTGTCTACTTGATCTTAATGAAACAAAAGATCATGTCTTATTCTCCTATTGTCTGGCCTAATCTTAGAATCATAGAGTTGGAAGAGACCTCATGGGCCATCTAGTCCAACCTCCTGCCAAGAAGCAGGAAATCGCATACAAAGCACCCCAACAGCCTCTGCTTAAAAGCCTCCAAAGAAGGAGCCTCCCCCACACTCTGTGGCAGAGAGTTCCACTGCTGAACAGCTCTCACAGTGAGGAAGTTCTTCCTAATGTTCAGGTAGAATCTCCTTTCTTGTAGTTTGAAGCCATTGTTCGGCATCCTAGTCTCCAGGGCAGCAGAAAACAAGCTTCTTCCCTCCTCCCTATGACTTCTCACATATTTATACATGGCTATTGTGTCTCCTCTCAGCCTTCTCTTCTTCTGTAGGATAAACATGCCCAGCTCTTTCAGCCACTCCTCATAGGGCTTGTTCTCTAGACCCTTGAACATTTTAGTCACCCTTCTCTGGACACATTCCAGCTTGTAAACATTTCCCTTCAATTATGGTGCCCAGATTTGGACATTGTATTCCAGGTGTGGTCTGATGAAGGCGGAATAGAGGAGTAGCATGATTTCCCTGGACTAGACTATTTATGCAAGCCAAAACCTTACCAAGCGGGGAAAATGTCTCTACTGAAGCTTTTTTACCAATCTTTGTTTCCACAAGACAATTTTTTCATGCAAATTATCCGTGGTCATTATTGACCAGGCCTGGGCAAACCTGGCCCTGTGGGTGTTTTGGACTTCAACTCCCACCATTCCTAACAGCCTGAGGCCCCTTCTTTTCCCCACGCAGCCGCTTAAGCGGCTTAAGCTGTTGAGGGGGAAAAGGAAAAGGCCTGAGGCTGTTAGGAATGGTGGGAGTTGAAGTCCAAAACACCCACAGGGCCCAAGTTTGCCCAGGCCTGGACTTCAGAAATCTTGCCTTCCCACAGAGAGGAAGGAAACGGCTCTAAACGCCTCCCAGGGCCTCCTTTTTAAAGAAAGTTGTTCCTGGAAGCAGGAGGCCTTCCTTCCTTTCTTCTTTCCTCAGAGGGACCCGAGGAGCAGCCCCTCCCTCTCCTCCCCCGTCGCCTAGCAACCGCCCCCTGCTCGGGCCTTTCCGTGGGCTCACCTCCATGCCGCCGCTGCCGAAACGCTTCCTGGTGACCAGCCGCGCTCCCGCCTCGCCCCGCCCCGCGTCTACGGGAGGAGGAGGAGGAGCCTCAGGGAGAGGAAGCGGAGCGCGCCCTGAGGCCCAGAGGCAAGGCAAGGCCGCTCACCCACCTCTGTTATGGGAGAATAGGTATCCCCGGTCCCTAAACACAGGTGCCATTTCCTCCGCGCTTTTGGACTTCAACTCCCAGAAGCCTCAGCGAGGCTGACCGGCAGCCGAGAATTCTGGGAGCAGAAGTCTAAAACAGCCCTGAAGTCGGAGGCCTTTCTCCTTGGGACACAGGTTGTTTCTGCACTCTGCAGTGCTGTAGCGTCAGTGCAGTTTGTCACCCTTCGAATTGCCCACAACCTTCTGAGTTTCAGTGGCTTCTCTATGTAGTCTTACATGGTGGTTGTTAGAGCGGCCCAGCATTTCTTTGATCTTAAATAATATGCTATGGCGAGGTCACCTTGATTAGCATTGAATAGCCTTGCAGCTTCAAAGCTTGGCTGCTTCCTGCCTGTGGGAATCCTTTGTTGGAAGTTGTTAGCTGGCCCTGATTGTTTATTGTCTGGAATTCCTCTGTTTTTGTGTGATTTATTTACTGCCCTGATTTTAAGAGTTTTTAAAACTCAGTAGCTAATCCTTCCTTATCAGCAACATATTAAAAATAATAGATATTTAAGTTTGCCCACCAAAATGGAAATCATAAGAAAAGTGGTGATTGGTGACAGTGGGAAAAATATTTCTAAATGCACTGTGGAAGAGGATTCTAATCAGCTCTAGAAAGTTCAACATGTTTTGTTTATTTCAGTAAGGTTATTTCATTTATATTGTTTCATTTCACAAACATATTTGTTTAGTTTTTAAATATGTTAATAGTGGTAGTTTGTTTTAATACTTGTAGCCAGATTTTGTTAATTTTTATGGTTTCCGCCTTTCTGTTGAAATTGTCCACATGCTTGTGGATTTCAGTGGCTTCTCTGTGTAGTCTGACATGATAGATGTGAGAGTGGTCCAACATTTCTGTGTTCTCAAATGATATGCAGTGTCCTGGTTGGTTCATCAGGTGCTCTGCTATGGCTGACTTCTCTGGTTGAATTAATGCCTTTCATGTTCCTTGATTCCTATTTGGGCAATATATTGTATCATATCATAATATATGGTACAATATATTGTACCAAATCATAAGTTGTAGCATATCTATCTATATCTATATATATAAGAGTGATGGCATCACGGCGACGCACAAAACAACAAACGTACAGGCCCCCCAACCTCGAAATTTGACAAAACAACCCATCATCCACGCCTCTAGGTTGATACATCAAAAAGAAACCAATTCAGCCAAAGGGCAGCCAGGATTCAGTTAGGGGACAGGCAGATTTAGGCCTCATTTAGGTTTCTTCCACAGATTATCTAATTTGCACTGGATTATATCGCAGTGTAGACTCAAGGCCCTTCCACACAGCTATATAACCCATTTATAATCTTATTTTATCTGCTTTGCACTGGATTATCTTGACTCCACACTGCCATATAATCCACTTCAGTGTGCATTTTATACAGCTGTGAAGAAGGGGCCTCATATCATCCAGTTCTAAGCGGATAATATAAGATTATCAATATACAGTAGACTCTCACTTATCCAGCATAAACAGGCCGGCAGGATAAGTGAATATGTTGGATAATAAGAAGGGATTCAGGAAAAGCCGATTAAACTTCAAATTAGGTAATCATTATACAAATTAAGCACCAAAACATCATATTATACAACAAATTTGACAGAAAAGGTAGTTCCACGCGCAGTAATGCTATGTAGTAATTACAGTACTGTATTTACAAATTTACCACTAAAGTATCACAATGAATTTAAAACACTAACTACAAAAACATTGATTATGAAAAGGCAGACTGTGTTGGATAATCCAGAACATTGTATAAGTGAATGTTGGTTAAGTGAGATTCTACTTTAATATGAAATAATTACTGGGATAGAATAAGACCAATAGAATAAGACAATATAATCTCTAAAACCAGGACAGTAAATAAACGGGAATTCCACACAGGAAACAATCAGGGCCAGCTAACACCTCCCAACAAAGTATTCCCATAATCAAAGTCTGGCAAATCCTCTGTTTTCTCAGGGCCAGTAGAAGCACATAAAATATCGCAAACAACACCACTCTGAAAATAAGGGAATTCCAGACAGGAAACAATCAGGGCCAGCTAACACCTCCCAACAAAAAATTCACTCAGGGAGGAAACAGCCAGGCTTTAAAGCTGCAAGGCCATTACATCCTAATCATTTTTCCTAATTGCAGCATTCATACTTGCCTCCAACAGACAAAAAAAAAAAAACCAATCAGAAATATTGTATATTCACAACCTTTAGGAAATAATATCCCCTGATGGCACAGCGTGTTAAAGCGCTGAGCTGCTGAACTTCTGGATCGAAAGGTTTGAATTGGGGGAGTGAAGAGAGCCCCCACTGTTAGCCCCAGCTTCTGCCAACCCAGAAGTTCAAAAACATGCAAATGTGAGTGCATCAATAGGTACTGCTCCGGTGGGAAGGTAACACCGTTCCATGCAGTCATCCCACATGACCTTGGAGGAGTCTACGGACAACGCTGGCTCTTCGGCTTAGAAATGGAGATCAGCACCAACCCCCAGAGTCAGACATGACTGGACTTAACGTCAGGGGAAAACCTTTACCCTTTACCTTAACTACCACCAATTCCTCAATACTTTATTTCCCATACCACCAGACTTCGCCACAGCAACGCGTGGCCGGGCACAGCTAGTACAGTATATAAAAATGTAATGTGATGTTTTACTATGGAGTAAACAACAAAGCCACTGAACCAAATCACACCAAATTTGGCCACAAAAGACATAGTCATCCAGTCTATGTCTTTCAAACAAAAAACCCTAGAAAAATAAAGTCCAAATTAGAGGATGAGGAAGAATTGTTTTTTCCCCTTGCTGCCAGTTAGAAGGGTAGGCTCCGCCCACTTTGTCTCCTAGCAACCCACTCAGCCAGAGTGGCACCCAGGGCCTCTTCACTCAGGCCTTTTCCAAGACAGGATAATCCACAGTATCTGCTTTGAACTGCATTATCTTGAGTCCACACTGCCATATAATCCAGTTAATATAAGATTATAAATATAATATAAAATAATTGCTATGGTATAATAATACAGAACAATATAATCTCTAAAATCAGGACTGCAAATAAAGAGCAACACTCTGAAAACAGGGAAATTCCAGAAAGGAAACAACCAGGGCCAGCTAACACCTCCCGACAAACGATTTGCCCAGGCTGGAAGCAGCCAGGCTTTGAAGCTGCAAGGCCATTAAATGCTAATCAAGGTGACTAATTACAGCATTCCTACTTGCCGCACCGAGACTATTCATTGCTATTCAACCTGGCCAACCAAGAATTCCGCAAGGTAGAAAGCCGGCCAGGCTTTGAGGCTGCAAGTTTTCTTTAAGAAGAAAAAGGCCAGGCTTTGAGGCTGCAAGGCTATTCACTGCTATTCCACCTGGCCAACAAATGATTTCCACAGCAACGCGTGGCCAGGCACAGCTAGTAGAATATATTTTCCTGCTTTGCACAAGGCTACAAGTAACCCAGCTGTCTGCTCTTGCAACAGTAGTTATGGATTCTCCACATAAGGTAATGGTCTGTATATGCACCTATTGTAATGGTTTTTCTTATTGTGGTGTAACATGACATGGTGAAATGAAATTTATGAGAAACTAAACTTAGGAAAGAGATAAAAGGAAGGACTTCCCTTTGTTTGTGGCCGGAGACTTTTATCAGGTTTACCTGGCTCCATGTCCCCAGCTGGAATAATAATAAAGATTGTGTCTTTTTCACCCAAGGAAGGTCTCCCAAGTGATCTTTGATTCATACACCCTTTCATTAATTCCCAGAAGCCTGGGCTGCCTTGGCAGTACTGTTCCATTATCCAGGTGGACTCCAAAAAGAGGCGCTAGACAGAGAAGGATACTCCATTTTATTGGGGGGGGGGGGGGGGGAATTGAAAGAGGAAAACCATTTCCCCTGTTTTTGCTGATTATTCCCTCTCCCCCTCCTATATCATAAGTGCCGGTTGTTTTGAGGATGGTGAGATGGGTGAGAATAATAATAGGAGAACAGGGGGAATAGTTTAACTCCATTAATCCCCTCCCCCTTTTAGTACCCCCTTTTAGCCTTCGCCTGGATAATTGAACAGTATTTATTTATTTGCAACATTTATATCCCACCCTTCTCACCCCGAAGGGGACTTGGGGCAGCTTACATAGGTGGCATTAATTTCATGCCAAAACAACAACAATTAAAAGCAATTAAGTAACAATTTAAAACAACATTGGAACAACATATGTAAACATTAGATGAGTATTGTACATAGATCCAAAGCCAGATAATCATATTCATCAATCCAAATCGGCCAACGATCAGGGATTCTGGGGCCTGAAGTCACACACAGTGAGATTTGGGAAACATTGATCTGCACTATAGAATTAATGCAGTTTGACACCCCTTTAACTGCCCTGCTCAATGCTGTAGGATCCTGGTAATTGTAGTTTGGCAGACACTGGTACTCCTTGGTAGAGACGGCTGGAGGCTTTGTGAAACTGCAGCTCCCAGGATTCCATTGCATTTTATACACATTTAAAATAATTTTGCGGGTGAAACAAAGTCTGAACTATCTGAAAACAAAGGTGCCACTAACGTAGCCATTTGTGCTAATAATTTTGAACTTTGGAGTATTTTGGAATTTCAGATAATGTATGCCAAATCTGTGGTACAGAAGTATAGCAAAATGGCAAGGAAAAAAATGAGGTTTGTGACTCCACACGGTAATCAGTGCATTTCTGTGCAGGAAAAACCATTCAAACAGCTTGCACAAAATTGCAATTTAAGATGGAATTGGCAATTCAGTTAAAACAGTACTATAGTAGAGTCTCACTTATCCAACGTTCTGGATTATCCAATGCATTTTTGTAGTCAATGTTTTCAAAACATCGTGATATTTTGGTGCTAAATTCGTAAATACAGTAATTACTACATAGCATTACTGCATATTGAACTACATTTTCTTTCAAATTTGTTGTATAAATGATGTTTTGGTGCATAATTTGTAAAATCATAACCTAATTTGATGTTTAATAGGCTTTTCCTTAATCCCTCCTTATTATCCAACATATTCGCTTATCCAACATTCTGCCGGCCCGTTTATGTTGGATAAGTGAGACTCTACTGTATAGTTACTCTCCTCAACATAAAAGTAGGTACTTAGACTTCAAATAATCACAATTGCTACTACAGTATTAGCTGTTAAAGGGTGTAATTTTGGAAGGGGGAGGGAGAATTGAGCAGAAGGTGGGAGTCCTTCCTTCGAAGTAGACTTGGCCAGAAGTAAATTCTCCATTATCATCTAAACTTCACTGTGCTGTTGCTTGGCCACGAACATTTTGTTTTCATCTGTGAAATGTTAGAGGGTATATATTTCATTTCATGTCACACCTGCCATCCCATTTGGTGAAGAATAAATATGCATTTAGAATATTTCTTCATATTACACCATTTAGGGGAATAGCTTGTTTTAAAAGCCATACACAGGAAAAAAAATGCAGTAAATATTCAGGGGAACAGATACTGGAGAATAGAAATTGCTTTATAGCTCCCTGATGCATGTCTTCTTTACCCTTGCGAAAATTATGTTTCAGGTATGTTTGAATTAAGCACTGAAGCTTTCTCTAAACTTCAAGCTAAAATCACAACAAAGGGCACATCTGTGAATTTCCCCTTCCACTGGGCTCCTCCCTCTCAGTCTTTGTAGGAACAATAAAATAAATGTTGTCTACAGTATTGGAAAAGCCATATTAATTCATCTTTTGATAATGGAATAGTGCTTGGCTGCGAAAGACATCAAATTTTCATGTGAGCCTTTGTAGTGCTTTACCTAGCATGTATAATTGCTTTATGTATGTATTTTATCTTTATTTGTATATTCCTAGAGGCTGGAGAACCGACAAATGGTTGTGTACACACTGGTAATCTTAAGGCTGGATTTCTGGAATGTGCTGCACATTTGGCTACCTCTGCATAATGTTTGAAAATTAGTACAAAACATGGCAGCCAGATTGGTTACTGGTGTGCCTTGGAGTGATAGTCCTATTACATCTATATTAAAATCAGTCCACTGAGTGCCAATTAGTTTCTGGGCAAGATACATAGGGTTGGTGGCTACTTTTAAAGTATTGTGTGGGCTTTAAGTTAAAGTTACCTACAGGATTGCAGAACCAGTAGTAGAAAACTTAACACGACACTGCCTATGCATAAAAACACAGACATAATGGATCTTGGGGTGCTGGGCAAAAAGAAAAATAAAGGACTTGTGTAAACCGAAATTATCCTGCAGATGTGAAGTCCTCTTTACAAACAAAGTAGGAAAAACTCTTCCACTCATGGCAGGGGTCTTCTGCTGTTTGAAAAGTTCCCTACATCTGAATTCGGCCCAGTGAATTGTAAGGTTCCAATATAAGTCCAGAATATGCTTTGGACAAGGGTGCAAAAATTCTAGCATGAATTTACTCTGCTCATGAAGCATAAGGGAGTACCTTTAATTACATCTATAAAATCTGTTGAAGAGAAGATGAAATCTATCGTGAAACAGAATATTTTCCCACACTGTTCAACTTACTTACATGAGTGCAAGCATTCAGTTTCTCAATAAGTCCTATCGGGTTTCATTGTATATTGCTGTGATACCATGTTAATTGTAAAATATTTTGTCATCCTGCACCCCATCCTTTTAATAACAGTCCTGTAAAGGGAAAATCCCATAAAATAACAAATAAAGCAAATAATGAAATACAAGAGTGATGTCATTTAAAAATGTTTTATTTTTACAAAATAGCATAACAATGAATGTTGTAAAAATGTTAACAAATTAACAGCCCCTTGACTGGCATTTTACTTTGTCTCACTGCACTATCTTTGAATTCAATGTTATAAAAACCCAGTTCCAGCACTACTGCTTTTGAAATCAATACGAAGTGTAAAAGGCAGCTACGGCAGGGTCATTTTATATATAGGTGAGGGAAATAAGACTGTGTGTGGTCCAGATCATATTGCAACATAGTTGTATGTGCTGTAGATTCCTACATTCCTTGAGTACATCAAAGAAGATAGTCCATTCTAGGAATAGGACAATTTTGAGCAGTTGAAATCTTAGTAGCCCCTTTCCACCTCTTCTTACAACTGTGAGGCTTATATCCATATCTGATATTATATATCTGAAGCTATAGTAAAACATCAGATATTTGGTGGGAAATCACGGTGATATGAAACCCCAAATAAAAACCCCAAATCATTCTTAAAATGTTTAAATAACATGTGCATGTTAGTACACCAATGGTTTTAACAGATCCTTTTTGATAGCACCAAAGATACTGCTGATCCTACTTACTATATTGGACCTTAGCAAAACCTGGTCCTCCAAAAAGAAACTTTCATATATGGACCCTGAATATATATTTTATGCTGCCATGTTAAGCATTTAAAATAAACCTGGAAGCAGTCGGTATGGCACTGCATCGGTATACCGCTTCCAGTCCTTCCCATACTTGCTGGAACACCGGTGTTCATCCCTGATGCAGCGATGGACAAGAAGAATGGTCATGTAAATGATGTAGAAATAAGGCAGGATGTGTTGAAGACCACAGGACAAGCAGTATGCCAGAGAGCCCATTAAGTCTCCTGTGTAGTTAAAATGGCGGGCCATCCCCCAGAATCCTGAAGTCAACAGTTTACTGTAGTATTTGGTTCCATCAGCTGACATGTAGGAGCACTCAATGTATTGCGGCTTTTTGCCCCATATCTTACAGTTGCCATCAGTGCGACGAAAGAGATCTTTCTGATGATTTGTCATTCTGAAAATGTAGTAGCCCACTAGTCCTAAAAGCAGAATTCCAATTGCATTTCCTGTGGCAAGATGAACAGGATGGTAGACCAAGTACAATCCCTGAGGAAAGAAGTGGATAAAAAGAAAGGGTTCTTAACTGGCATCTTTCCTTTTACTTAAGAACATTCCAGACATGTGACTGGATTTGTCCAACTGTCATACTATTTAATGTTATTACAGTAGAATCTCACTTATCCAACATTCGCTTATCCAACACAGTCTGCCTCCCGCCTGGATCCACAGCTCTTTCTTTAGGCAGGAAGGACTGTACTTTTTACAGATTTGATTTTCAACAATGTTGTTACCCCAAGTTCATTTTATGCAATTCTATCTTTATTTGTAGTCAATTTGTTAGTAGTCAATGTTTTTAATACAATGCAATGTTTTGGTACTAAATTCGTAAATATAGTAATTACTACATAACATTACCATATATTGAACTTCTTTTTCTGTTGATTTGTTGTAAAACATGATGTTCTGGGGCTTAATTTTTAAAATCATAGCGTAATTTGACATTTAATAGGCTTTTCCTTAATCCCTCCTTATTAGGAGGGTCGTTCCCAGATGGTGTCATTGGGGGACACCTGCTCGACCCCACAACCATTGTCTTGTGGGGTCCCGCAGGGGTCAGTACTGTCCCCCATGTTGTTTAACATCTACATGAAGCCGCTGGGAGAGATCATCCGGAGTTTCGGGGTTCGGTGTCATCTGTACGCAGATGATGTCCAGCTCTGTCACTCCTTCCCACCTGTCACTAAGGAGGCTGTTCAGGTCCTGAACCGGTGTCTGGCCGCTGTGTCGGACTGGATGAGGGCCAACAAATTGAAATTGAATCCAGACAAGACAGAGGTCCTCCTGGTCAGTCGTAAGGCTGAACAGGGAATAGGGTTACAGCCTGTGTTGGACGGGGTCGCACTCCCCCTGAAGACACAGGTTCGCAGTCTGGGCGTGGTCCTGGACTCATCACTGAGCCTGGAGCCCCAGGTCTCAGCGGTGGCCAGGGGAGCACTCGCGCAACTGAGACTTGTGCGCCAGCTGCGCCCGTTCCTTGGGAGGTCTGACTTGGCCACGGTGGTCCACGCTCTGGTTACAGCTCGTTTGGATTACTGCAACGCTCTTTACGTGGGGTTGCCTTTGAAGACGGCCCGGAAGCCAGGCTTATAACTGGGGCGGCATACAGGGAGCGTACCACCCCCCTGCTAAGCCAGCTCCACTGTCTGCCGATATGCTACCGAGCCCAATTCAAAGTGCTGGTCTTGACCTATAAAGCCTAAACGGTTCTGGCCCAATTTACTTATCCGAACGTATCTTCTCATATGAGCCAGCTAGATCCCTAAGATCATCTGGAGAGGCCCTGCTCTCGGTCCCACCTGCCTCGCAGGCGCGGCTGGTGGGAACGAGGGACAGGGCCTTCTCGGTGGTGGCTCCCCGGCTGTGGAACACCCTCCCCACAAATATCCGACAAGCCCCAACTCTTCTGGGTTTCAGAAAGGCTGTGAAAACATGGCTGTGTGCACAAGCTTTTAACGAGTAATATGATAACGTCGACATGGTCCGATTGAAGGCTGAAGCATGAGGTTTTTAGACAAATGGATCTAATTTACTTATGTTTTAATTTTTATAATGTATTTTAATGATGTATTTTTATAGTTTTAATTGATTATATGTACTGTTTTTTGTTTTATTATTATGTTCTTGGCATTAAATGTTGCCAACTGTGTAAGCCGCCCTGATTCCCCCGGGTGAGAAGGGCGGGGTATAAATTCTGGAAATAAATAAATAAATAAATAAATAATCCAACATTTTCACTTATCCAACGTTCTGCTGGCCCGTTTATGTTGGATAAGTGAGACTCTACTGTACCTACTATTAACAAACAATAAACAAGGTATGTGAATAGGGATGGTTCTTAACTTCATTTCAGTATTTTTTTTAAAAGTACTAAAATTGGCAAATTTCTTGACATTGACAATTGTCAGGACCCAGGCTGCAAGGCACCAATAACCATACACAGAGGCCAGAATCTATCTAATATCTTTATTGAAGGAATATATAAAGTTAATAAAAACAAGTGTAGAAAATAGTCCAGAATTAGACCTTTCAGGAAAGGTCAGAATTAGTCCAAAAAAGCAATGTCCAATATGAAATATTAAGGTCCAAAGTTGTAATCCAATAACCGAAACACTCACTTTGCCAGGCAAAGTGAGGGGAGATGACAAGGTCCTTTAGTCCATGAACTTGAGCAAGGCTAGGAAATAACTTGATACTTGAAACAAGGCTTGAATCGTGGAACAAGGTAGCAAGGAACAAGAACAAGGTCCGTGGAATAACTTGGTAAAATCCGTGAAACAAGGCAAGGTTTAGTCCTGGGAAACAAGGCAAGGTCCGTAGGTAAACAAAGGCTGGGAAACAGGAGCGAAGGCTGGAAGCCAGGACAAGGCTTGAGCAGGAACGAGGCTTGAAACGGAGCGCGCTGTCCAGACACAACTCGCTCCGGAGGCTGACGAATTGACTCCGCAAAGTTACTTCGCGGGTAAAACACCTATATAGAGTCTAACTTTCCCGCCGAAGCAGTTCTCTGGGAACCAGAAACGAAAGCTAAACTCTGAGGCCAGATGTTTGACTCCTTAAAGATTCTCACGAAAAGCAGGCTTAATTGGCTAAATTCTTAGCTGTTATTCTAGCACTCCTGCGCGAGGCTGCTTCCAAACCTCTCTGTTGTTTACAAAATTCATGGCGAGAGAACACAGGAGATGTAGGCTCAGGGTTTGTTTGACATACTTCTGGGACACAGCTTTCTTGCAGGTGCAAGGTTCCCAGATCTGCCTGGGAAAGATCTTGCTGAGAAGATTCCAGTTCTGACTGGGAAGGTAAAAAACCCAAGTTTTCTTCTTCATCAGGCATCACAATGTCATGAGCAGGACTACAAGGCCCATGAGTCATCACACTATCCCCCTCCTCAAGCCCCCTCCCAAACTGGGACTCTCTCCCCGAGGCGCGAGGTCGTGGCTTGGCGGGATAGGTCTGATGAAAGCGACGGGTCAGATCAGGAGCATGGACTGTGGAGGCGTCTTCCCAAGAACGTTCCTCAGGGCCAAAACCCACCCAGTCAATGAGATATTGCAGGCGGCGGCGGTGAAAGCGAGAATCCAAAATGTCCTCAACCTCGAACTCCTCCTCCCCATTCATCAAAACAGGAGGGGGGGCCGGTTGGTCTGTATCAGGACGCACACCATCCGCCGGAAGGAGCAGGGAGCGGTGAAACACTGGGTGAATGCGCATTGAACGCGGAAGTTGGAGTTTGAAAGTCACGGGGTTTAATTGCGCCACCACAGGATAGGGGCCAATGAAACGGGCATCTAACTTCCGGCAAGGGCGATGGGAGGGCAAAAAGCGAGTGGACAGAAAAACCCGATCTCCTACCTTGATTTCGGGGCCCGGTTGGCGATGTTTGTCCGCGTGACGTTTATAGTCCTCCTTGGCTTGGTCTAGTTGTTGGAGCAAAAGTTGTTGCACCGCTGTGAGTTCCTGCAGCCAATCCTCTGCTGCGGGGACTTCTGAAGTTTCAATGACAGGGGGAAAGAAACGTGGATGGAAGCCGTAGTTTGCAAAGAACGGCGTTTCTTTTGTAGAAGCCTGGACTCCATTGTTGTAGGCAAACTCTGACAGTGGTAATAGAGAAGCCCAATTATCCTGTTGGTAGTTTACATAACAGCGAAGGTACTGTTCCAAAGTGGCATTGGTGCGCTCCGTTTGCCCATCTGTTTGAGGATGATGAGCTGAAGATAAACGAGAGTCTATGCCCAATAGTTTTTGTAGTGCCTTCCAGAAACGAGAGGTGAATTGAGATCCACGGTCTGTGACCAGACTCTTGGGCAATCCATGTAATCTGAAAACATGTTGGAGGAATAGATCTGCCGTCTCTTTGGCCGTGGGAAGGCCTTCACAGGGAATGAAATGGGCTAACTTGGTGAAAAGGTCCACCACCACTAGGATCGTGGTGAATCCACAGGAAGGTGGTAGGTCAGTGATAAAATCCGCAGAGATTATTTCCCATGGGCGAGATGGAGTAGGAAGGGGATGCAGAAGCCCTGAGGGCTTCTCCCGTCTTGTCTTGGAGCGCTGGCATACTGGGCAGGTGTTGACATATTTTTCCACATCCTTGCGGATCTTGGGCCACCAGAAATCTCTTAGGATCAAATGTATGGTTTTAAATAGTCCGAAATGCCCTGCTGGCTTGCAGTCATGACACAGACGAAGTGCTTTTTCCCTGCCCTGCCCTGGTGGGATATAAACATGATTTCTATAGCAAAGCAGTCCATCCTTAAGTGAGAAGGGAAATTGCAATCCTTGACGGAGTTGGTCTTGCGCCCAGGCATCTGCTTGCTGACTAGCCCTGATTTCTTGAGCACAGAGGGGTCCAAGAGTAGGAGAAGTTGAATCAATGAGAGTGGATTTGGTGTTCCCCACTGTGAGCGTGGCAAAGTTCTCGGGTTGTAATAGTTGGGATTCAAAGGTCTCCTTGCGTCCTGCAGCGTATTCCGGTTTACGTGACAGGGCGTCTGCTTGCTTGGTTTGAGCTGGGGTTACATAATGAATCTGGAAGTTAAAACGTTCAAAGAATAAAGCCCAACGTTGTTGCCTCTGATTTAGTTTGCGGGCGGTTCTTAGATGCTCTAGATTCCGATGATCAGTATGGACTTCAATGGGAAATTTGGCCCCTTCTAGCCAATGTCTCCAAGTTTCAAAGGCTGCCTTTATGGCCAATAGTTCCTTTTCCCAGATGGTGTAATTTCTCTCTGGTGCTGTTAGTTGACGGGAATAAAAGGCACAAGGATGAAGGTGATCTCCCACCGGTTGTAGGAGTACAGCCCCAATTGCCACATCAGAGGCGTCTGCTTGCACAACAAAAAGGGTTTCAGGATCTGGGTGCTGAAGAATTGGCTGGGACGTGAATAATTTCTTTAGTTGCTGGAACCCTTTCTCTGCTTGATCTGTCCAGCGGAAGGGCTGTTTCCCACGGATGCAGCTGGTGATTGGGTCAGACCAGCGGGCAAAATCTGGAATGAACTTGCGGTAATAGTTCGCGAACCCCAAGAAACGCTGCACCTCTTTCTTGTTGGTTGGCGCCCGCCATTCCAATACTGCTGAAACCTTTGCCGGGTCCATGGAGAGCCCTAGAGGCGAGATGCGGTACCCCAGGAAATCTACCTCTTGTAGATCAAAAGCGCATTTTTCCAGCTTGGCATAGAGCCCATGATCCCGCAATCGTTGTAACACCATTTTGACGTGGTTCTCATGCTCTGATTGTGATCTAGAAAACACCAAAAAATCGTCGAGGTAGATTATCAAGAACCGATCTAGATAATCCTGAAAGATGTCATTGACAAAATGCTGGAACGTTGCGGGAGCTCCGCATAATCCATAATTCATAACTCGGGACTCAAATAATCCGAATTTAGTCTGGAAGGCGGTCTTCCACTCGTCCCCTTCTCTGATGCGAACTAGATTATAAGCCCCCCGAAGATCCAGCTTGGTGTAGACCTTGGCTCCTCGGAGTCGGTCTAGAAGGTCCGAGATTAAAGGCAGGGGATAGCTGTTTCGCTTTGTGATATTGTTCAATGCTCTATAGTCCACCACCAAGCGTAAGTCTCCTGACTTCTTTTTCACAAACATCACCGGGGAGGCGGCTGGAGATTGAGAGGGTCTGATGAATCCCTTGCGAAGGTTTGTCTCTATGAACTCCCTGAGAGCTTCTTGCTCCGGTTCAGTCAGGGAGTAGAGATGCCCTCGCGGGATCGGGGCCCCCTCCACCAAGTCAATGGCACAGTCATAAGGTCTATGTGGGGGTAGTCTCTCGGCTTCTTTTTCATTGAATACATCCCAATACTCGGAGTACTTCTTTGGCAAGGTGATAATGGGCTCGGTGTCTGTGGTATGGCAGACCTTGGCTACGAGGCAATGGTTTTGGCAGTACTTTGAAGCGAACTGCAGCTCCCTGTTGGACCAGGAGATGCTTGGGTCGTGAAGTGTCAGCCATGGAATCCCCAAAATCACAGGGAAATGGGGAACCTCAGTAACAAAGAAGGAAATCTCTTCCATATGTTCTCTTATCCACATCCTGGTGGGTTCCGACCACTGGCTTACGGGGCCCGTCTTGAGGGGGCGGCCGTCTATGGCTTGCACCACACGGGCATTCTTGAAGTCATGATATTGTAATCCCAGAGAGTCGGCATACTCTCTATCAATGAAATTGTTGGTGGCTCCGGAGTCTATCATGGCGTGGATCATGACGGGTCCCTTTTTTGCTGACCATAAGGTGACCACTAGAAGGAACAGGACCCCGGTTGGCGGCTCTTGAATGGGTTTTTTGACCGGGTTGGCGAGCCTCTCTACGCCCGGTCGTTGGCTTCCCCCGCCGGCTGTGTGCCAGCCGCCTCAGACGCCTTCGTCTCCGTGGAGGACGCCGCCGCAAGACGGGCGGCGGGCTTCCCTTTGGCTGGGCACTCTCTGGCGAAGTGGCCCCCGTTCCCGCAGTACCAACAGAGGTTTAAGCGTTGACGACGGGCCTTCTCGGCGGCATCTAGTCTGGGACGCACGTTGCCCAACTGCATCGGCACCTCCTCGCTTCCTCTGGGGTATGGGGTTGGTGGTGGGGGTCTCCACACTGGACGTGGCTGAACGCTGGCGGGAGCGGGGGGTTTTGCCCCAGCTCTACCGCTCTGGCCTCGAACCCACTGTTTCCTGTTGGCAATCATGACTTCAGCCCGTAAACATTGATCAATGAGTGCTTCGAGGGTCTGGGGAGGATCCACCTTGGAGATTTCCTCCAGCATTTCGATGTTGAGACCCTCCCGGAATTGTCCTCTGAGGGCTACATCATTCCAGCCGGTGTTGTGGGCCAGCACTCGGAACTCGGCTATGTACTGAGACATGGGTCTGTCTCCTTGGAAGAGGCGGCGGAGTTTGTGACCGGCTGCCTCCAAATTGTCCTCGATTCCCCAAGTCTCCTTAAGGTGGTCCAAGAAGCGTTGCGCTGATCTTAGGTGTGGAGAGGCTTGGTCGAACAGTGCCGTCGCCCAGTTGGCCGCTGGCCCGTCTAGAAGACTGTAAACCCACGCCACTTTGATGTCTTCTTGGGGAAACTCGGCAGCACGGGCCTCTAGATAAGCTTGACATTGGCGACGGAAAACATGAACCTTAGAAGCTTCTCCAGTAAACTTGGTTGGCAACGCCATGGCCGGAAGACGGATTCCGCGTTCCTTCAACCCCTTTATTTCCCCATCCTGTGCATTGAGCTTATCACGGATTCGGTCCACCTCATCCTTGTCGATGGTGTAGGTAATCGGCTGGCCGCCCGGTCCAGGTCCGGCTCCGGTAGACATACTGGCCGAGGTTAATTGGTGCTTAGGGTGGCGGAGTCAAACTGTCAGGACCCAGGCTGCAAGGCACCAATAACCATACACAGAGGCCAGAATCTATCTAATATCTTTATTGAAGGAATATATAAAGTTAATAAAAACAAGTGTAGAAAATAGTCCAGAATTAGACCTTTCAGGAAAGGTCAGAATTAGTCCAAAAAAGCAATGTCCAATATGAAATATTAAGGTCCAAAGTTGTAATCCAATAACCGAAACACTCACTTTGCCAGGCAAAGTGAGGGGAGATGACAAGGTCCTTTAGTCCATGAACTTGAGCAAGGCTAGGAAATAACTTGATACTTGAAACAAGGCTTGAATCGTGGAACAAGGTAGCAAGGAACAAGAACAAGGTCCGTGGAATAACTTGGTAAAATCCGTGAAACAAGGCAAGGTTTAGTCCTGGGAAACAAGGCAAGGTCCGTAGGTAAACAAAGGCTGGGAAACAGGAGCGAAGGCTGGAAGCCAGGACAAGGCTTGAGCAGGAACGAGGCTTGAAACGGAGCGCGCTGTCCAGACACAACTCGCTCCGGAGGCTGACGAATTGACTCCGCAAAGTTACTTCGCGGGTAAAACACCTATATAGAGTCTAACTTTCCCGCCGAAGCAGTTCTCTGGGAACCAGAAACGAAAGCTAAACTCTGAGGCCAGATGTTTGACTCCTTAAAGATTCTCACGAAAAGCAGGCTTAATTGGCTAAATTCTTAGCTGTTATTCTAGCACTCCTGCGCGAGGCTGCTTCCAAACCTCTCTGTTGTTTACAAAATTCATGGCGAGAGAACACAGGAGATGTAGGCTCAGGGTTTGTTTGACATACTTCTGGGACACAGCTTTCTTGCAGGTGCAAGGTTCCCAGATCTGCCTGGGAAAGATCTTGCTGAGAAGATTCCAGTTCTGACTGGGAAGGTAAAAAACCCAAGTTTTCTTCTTCATCAGGCATCACAATGTCATGAGCAGGACTACAAGGCCCATGAGTCATCACAACAATGCAAAGAATTTGAGATTTTAAAAACATCTAGTATGGGACAAATTTAGAGTGACAGATGCTTCACTCTTAAAAGTGGGAGTTTGAATTTTTGTACATTCAGACATGAACTAATGTTGAGTTATCACATCTTTTTTCTAGAAAGTCCTCATCTTAAACATATATATGGCAGGAAGGCAGAACATGTTCTTCTCTATGCTTGGGCTACTCACTCTCAACCTAGCCTACTGTACAAGGTTTTTCTGAGGATAAAACTGGAGGTGGAAAAATCAGTTTTAAAAATAACATATTTAATTCTGTTCCAGTTCATTTGAACTGCAATTAGATGATGTACTACATGTGTAAAATACCCCACAGGCTTGAACAAAGATTTCATTGTAGACTCACACTGTCATTCTATACTATTGCTCTAAATATGTCTGAGTGCAGCCATGAAAACACAAACACATACACACAAATTACCTGCAAAGTATACATATAAGGAAGCCAAACACAATCTCCCCATCCCAGGTACCATCCAAAATGATCATGGCAAATGTCGATTGTTTTCAAGTACCAGGTTTCATTCCAGAAGAAGTCCAAAACATACACAGCCTAAAAATAACACATTGACAGATATCAGTATGGATAGTCATGAGTGGACGATTTAACTAAATTGTTTTTCGCTTTGTGCTTTTAAATACAACTGTACCCTCAATTAGCTTCTGAGATGATAAATTAAAAATTAACTAATGCCATCCCTTTTGAAATTAAGACATTCAAATTCATCTGCATGGATGACTATTTCAACTTACCCTCTTAAAATTGTTTTTTATGACCTTGAATATATTCTAAGACCGTGATTTTCAACTTGTGGGTCCCCAGGTGTTTTGGCCTTCAACTCCCAAAAATCCTAACAGCTGGTAAACTGGGATTTCTGGGAGTTGTAGGCCAAAACACCTGGGGACCCACAGGTTGAGAACCACTGTTCTAAGACCATATACTTGTACTTCCTGATGAAATAAAAACAGTATTTTAATTTTAAAATTGTTTATTTGAATCCTTTCTGCCTTTGCACTGGAACTCGCCCAAACATGTCCCACTCATCAACAATATACAACAAAAAGGTTGGGAAACTTTTGGCCTTCCAGATGTTTTGTCTTACTACTCTGCACAACACAGCTATTGGACAGTGATTGTTGAGGTTGTAGTTCAAAACATCTGGAATGCTAAAAGTTGTTTGTCCTCCGAGTATACAGATAAATGTGTGTATAAAAGTATAAAGTATAAATCAAGCAGTAGAGAAGATGATAACTATACAACTGCCAATTTTATATATTGCAATCATGGACAGATAATGCAAGCCCTGCCCTATACTGCAACTATTCTCCTTAGTTGCAGTTATTTGTTGTCCAACTGGTCAGGTCAAGGCCATGGCTTACTTGATTGAAACAATGCACATGTTATTGCAGTTAGTTCTCCTGCTGCCTTCTAGTTTACCAGGGAGATTAGGTTGGCTCCCTCTCTACCTTCCTTCAAGAAACAACTGAAGACTTGGAGGTTTCGGCAGGCCTTCGAAGATAGTCATTAATTAATCAGCCCCAGTGGGTTTTTAATAATTTATCCTGTTTTTATTATGGTCTTACCATTTATGTTTTAAATGAAATTTTTATCTTGTATTGTTGTTTATATTGATATATTGTATTATTGTTTTATCTTTTTATATTGTGATTGTATTGTGTTGCTTATATTTTGTTCTTATGTTGTTTGGGCCACTGCCCCATGTAAGCCGCCCCGAGTCCCTGTGGGGAGATGGTGGCGGGATATAAATAAAGTATTATTATTATTATTATTATTATTATTTTATCTTCCTTTCCAATGAGTCATGTCATCTCACAATATCTTCAATGTACAACCACCCTTTCCTACCTCCACCTTAAATAAGATTACAAAGGTCATTCCCAGTATTTCACCACCATCATGTTCTAGCATGGGGGTGTGCAAAGTGACCTGCATGAGTCCCTAGAAACAAAAAACAACAACAACAACAAAACCAACAACAACCATGCTGTCCTAAAATTCCCTTTAAGGATAGCATTTTTACCACATTCCCCCAAAGGCCATTGGAAGTCTAGGAGGGACCTTTTTGAAAAAGTGGAAGTGACCAGAAATCACTACAAGCATGAAGAGTGAAATTGTGGGGAGTAACTTCAACTGCTTCATAGAATGGAGCCACAATCTATGAGCACAGTAACACCACAATTCATTAATTTATGCTGGCAGTAGGCTACAGTTAGATAAACAGAAGTTGGCATTCTCTTTTAGTATTAAAGATGATGATGATTATATTCATACCTCGCTTTTTCTCTCTACAAAGGAAGCTCAAAGTGGCTTACAGTAAAACCAAGCTAAGAGCATTTTAGGGTAGCCTGCATTTTAATGGGTGTGCTTACCTGTAGGACATTGACAAGTATCATAGAATTAGATACTTGTCCATATAGTTCCTGCTGTTTTGCTGCATAGGAGAGGTTAATAAGAGTCCATGCTACAATGCCTGGGCGACCATTGAAAAACAGTTTGAAATCAAACCACTCTCCTATACGAGGATTAAATTCAATTCCCATCATGAAGTCGTAGAAGAAGTTACCAGTGAATTTACTAAAATGGTGCAGAAAAAAGAGATAAAATCAGATTTGAACCTGTATGGAGAGAATAGTTACACCCAAAGTCCAAAATTACATATATTTATTTATTTACTTTATTTATACCTCACACTTCTCATCCTGAAGGGAACTCAGAGTGGCTTACAAACTACGGCAAAATTCAATGCTACATCATACACACAACAACAAACACACCAGTTAAAACATATAAATGTAACAAAACACTGCAAAAATCTGACTTGAGTTTTCACAGGTGGTATGTAAAAGTAGGGAACTACCTCTTGGATGAATCAGATGCCCTGAGGAAGTATGAGAAATGGCAGACTATACATCCAAAATAATAACACAATTTGGCTTTATTAGATTGATAAAATGCAGTTGTCATTGAATGTGTTCCTACTATACATAATATAAGAAACACCAGCTTACCAATCTTTTGCATTGGATGGGAAATAGTATGCTTTTATAATTACATAAACAGACACGGCATAGCCCAGAATATTTGCACACCACAATAATGGGATCCAATTGTCAAAAATGACAGTGGGTGAGAACCAGTGAAAGTGGTAGGCATTTGCAAACCATAGTGCATGAGTGATAAGCCAGGCTTGTAGTCCATTGATATGATATTTGAGCACTTTGCCTGAAAAAGAAAGAGGGTTGCATGATTCAGTACAACAATAATACCGAATTAAAAAGAGCTGCGAAAGAAAGCATGGCATCCTTTAGGTTTGCATATACGTGTGCTTTGCCATTCATGATTTCTGACATCACAATCCACACATTCACATGGAAGTGTAGAGGAGGTGCAAACATCCATCTGTTCATCTCTCCTTCTAACCAAACTATTCTTTTGGTTAAAAAAATACTTTGAGTGTATCAAAAAGACTGTTTTGCACAATGTGCTACCCATATGAATGTTAGTGCTTTCAAGACATTTCTGAATTATGGCAACTATAAGTCAAAACTATCATGAGTTTTCTTGGCAAGATTACTTCAGGAAAAGGTTTGCCATTGCTTTCATCTGAGTATGAATGAGTGTAATTTCCATGGTTGTGGGTTTCCATGGCTATTGGCTATGTAGGATTTAAACCCTGGTCTCCAGTGGTCAGAGCATGACAACATGTTTTGTGGATGTAGGTGGAAGCCCTTAGACAACCTCTACCACATTTTTAGTTATGCTGAGCAAAAGCCCCAATCAAAAGAGCATAAAAACCATTACAACACTGCTTGCTAATAAGATAATAAGTAAGTCTCATAGGAGAAACATTAAGTGGGAAGAATTTGACTTCCTATTGCCATTTCTGATATTTTGTAGGGATCAAAATCCAGAGAATGTCAATGGGGTGATACAGTATGTTTAAACTGGCACCTCTTTTATTGCAATTAAAATGAGAGCCCTTTATGAAGCCAAATCTAAGCAGCCGAGGCAGGCAAAATAGGATATCATATTCTCTCCCATATCCCAGCACTCTCATTGGATTGCTGCTGTGGAGGCTGCTTTTCTGATACAGAGACTGTTTCCTTATTATATTTACATCCCATCTTACCTTTCTATAAACCCAGGTCAACTTATACAGTCCTCCCCATACTGCACTCCTTTATCATCAGAACTACCCTGTAAAATAGCCTGTAAAATAGCACCATGTAACACAATTTTGTTCCTGGGTTATAAATGTCATTTCCTAATTGGCTCTATTATAAAAACATGGAAAAGGTTTATTAAACTACAAAAACTTTGTTTTTGTGGAACATCCTGCAGCACATTTTGTTATAGTTTTTCAATGAATCCCTTATAGTCCTTCAACCAATTCAATATAGTTTGTGGCAGCCACAAAAATGAAGTTTCTGGAGTATAACAACTACTTTCAAAGGAAGTACCTCACAATTAAACAGGAAAAAAGATTTTCAAACCAGGAATATCTTTTATTTTCAAATTTTGTTACATAGTGCTAGGCTAAGAGAAGACAGACTGACTGGCTCAATGCAACCAGTGAATGTCATGGCTTAGTGGGAGAAGAAACCTGAATTTCCCAAGTCCCAGTCCAGCATTATAACCACCATATTGGGTGCAAACATTTGGCACAATATCTGGCAAATAGATAATATTTTTAGTTTACAAATGTGAATATATGGTCCTAAGACAAAACCCCATAAGAAATTGCTTATTCCTTTAGCTTTAGTTCTTAGTACAGTGTGCTTCCATATTTGTGGCTTTGACTTTTGCAGATTTGATTTCCTATCTCTAGGCCAGGGGGCTAGATGCAGCCCTCCAAGGTCATTTACCTGGCCCCTGTCCTAAACTTTAGACTTAGGGTTGACCTACGTCTACCTGATCTTTCGATGTCTTTTTGCTTACCTGTGGTCTTATAAGATTGTCTAGATGGTCTTTGAAGGTCTCTTTGCTTAGCTACGGCCTTATGAGACCATCTAGATGGCTTTTGGAGATCACATTTCTTACCTATGGTCCTATGAGATCGTCTAGATGGCCTTTGAGGGTCCCTTTCCTTCTCTATGGTCTTATGAAACCATCTAGATGGTCTTTGAGGGCCCCTTTCTTTATCTATGGTCTTCTGAAGGCCTTATGAGATCATCTAGATGGACTGGGGGGGCCCTTTCCTTAGCTATGGTCTTATGAAATCATCTAGATGGTCTTTGAGGGCCCCTTTCCTTATCTATGGTCTTCTGATGGCCTTATGAGATCATCTAGATGGCCTAGATCATCTAGATGGTCTTTGAGGGTCTCTTTCCTTACCTATGGTCTTATGAGACAGTCTACATGGTCTTTGAAGGTCTCTTTGTTTACCTATGGTCTTAGGAGATTGTCTAGATCAGGGGTCCCCAAACTAAGGTCCATGGGCTGGATGTGGCCCTCCAAGGTCATTGACCTGGCCTCTGTCCTAAATTTTAGACTTCGGGTTGACCTAAGTCTGAAATGACTTGAAGGCACACAACAACAACAATCCTAATTTTGGACTATTTCATCCTAGTCTGGCCCCCTAACAGTCTGAGGGACTGTGAATCAGCCCTCCACTTAAAAAGTTTGAGGACCCCTGCTCTAGGCCTTCAGTGAGACTCAATGGTCAACTTTCTCAAGAAAACTATTTTTTTAATTTCAGAGAACACCTCTCTAGGAATTTCTAGATCCTCCGGTGCAATTCTGTGATCACTATCCAGAAAAAATTGGTTATAAGAGTTATGCTGAAGAATCTAGAAATTCCTAGTTAGGTATTCTATCAAGTAAAAAAATAGAAAATGTTATTTGAAGTTTTTCACTTTCACAGAAGATTTGTACCTCTAACACCAGCAAGTGTGGAGGGCAGACTGTAATGCTAAAATGCCTTGTAAAGCAAAGGTCTCCAAGAAATGAACTTACCGGCTGGTGTCACAGCCCCTTCTTGCAATCCTCCCTGATAGAATGGAAGGAACTTGTGGCAAAAATCAGGAAGCATAAACAAAAATACCTGCAACAAAGCAAATGTGGTAATATCAAACATTGTTATAGATCATTCAAACTTTTTACCATAAACCAAATCAAATAGTTCTGAAACACGAGTAACTTGTGGTTTGGGGAAACAATTGCATCTTTTCATGGACTTTTATTCAAATTTCACATTGTAAGTTTCCTTTTCATTTCAAACATACATTTGGATAGAATGTCTACTATATCAGCTTTGTATCATACTTCATGCAAAATGTCCCAAAATGGTGGTTACACTGATCATGAAACTGCACAGAAATGCCAATTCTGCTCAAAGTAATTCATGAAATTTGTTTGGGAGATAGCCATATTACAAATTTGGGCTAAAATTTACAAAAGTTGTGGTTTTTGACTCATCAAAGTGGAAATGGTGATTAAGGACATGGATTTGTATAGCATAAAAGACATTTAAACTAACTTCTTGTTCTTGTGTGCTTTCAAGTTTTTCTGACTTATGGTGACACTATTACAGGGTTCTCTTGGCAAAATGTGTTTAGAGGGAGTTTGCTTCTTTCTTCCTCTGAAGCTGAGGGTGTGTGATCTGCCCAAGGTCACTTAGTGTGTTTCCATGGCTGACCAAGAATTCAAACTATGAACTCCAGGGTCTTAGTCCAACACCCTAAACATGCTGGCTTTTTGCATTATTTATATTAAAATATCAATACATAAACAGAAGTCTGAAGTTTGTTAGCAAACCTCAGTTACCTTTATTGTAAATCAGCAACAGGTGCATAAGTTTGCAAGAAGTCTGTATAAATACTCAGTCATGGTGAAGGAAGGAAAAATGGAAGGGAAAATGGCAGAAAGGTACAAAGGCTTAAAGTTGAAGGTTAAGATGCTTGGGCAAGCAGAGAGAAAGGAAGGGATGCCAACATTTCATAGGAATGATGACAGTGATCATGGAAATGAAAATTGGAGGCTTTATAATGGTTAGTTATATTCATAAACAGTGAACAATGATCAGAGACATGACTCAGCAATATTCTCAGTTTCTTAACTATGAGCTTTGAATGTAGCTAAAAGCTACATTATTCATATATCCTGTTAGAATTCAATAAAGAAGCCTGAACACACACACCTGGAAAATTACCCAGGTGCTATAGATGGTTGCAGCTTTCCAAGTCAATGGTGGTGTTTTGTTCCAGATTTCCAAAAGGTGGGTTTTGTCCATGAACACGTGAATGACTGGTTGAGTCAGAGAGCAATTGTATTGATCGCATGCCATTATAAAATAATACACAATGAGGGGCGCAAATAGGAGTAGAAAGATGACACCTGCTAAAGAAATCCAGTCAACTTTCCTGAAAGAGAGAAATAGGAATTAAAGAATGTTTTTAAACTGGATGATGGGCTGGATTAGATCACAAACATAATAATTCCCCCACTAATTGTCATGAAAAAAAATTAGAAAGGGGTGAATGGGAAACAGCTGCCAAAGGGAACAGTTATGCAAAAATCTTATTCCAATATTACTAAAAGAAGTCAACTTCTACATGTATACCTCAGTTAACAACGTAGTTGTACAAGGTGTTTCAAAATGATGGACCCAATTTCAGAGATACTGTATCACAATTTTAAATCAGGTCCATCTTTTGGACACCCTGTATTTCTGGGAATTATGTCTTTAAAGGAACATTTGATACTGCAGGCACAAATAACACAGAAAGCATAAGGTTGAGTTCCTACATCACAACCACATGGCAGAATCCCCTTACCATGCTCTACCCCATTGTCCTTTAGAACCTCCTGTTCCATTCATGCCACTTTTATTTCTTCCTCCTTCAGAAAATGGTGTTTCCTTATGAGCTGCCATTGGAACCTGTAAGGAGAAGGCATACACACACACAACACACACACAAACAAAGTTAAAGCAAGAGGCAACAAAATGGGAAAAACCTCTTCCGATAATTTTGTAACTTGTACCTACCAATGTAAACACATATGCATGTACTTTTTAAAAAATTTTCTCCAATAACCGTAACAAAAGGAGGAAAAGATGTGACTCACTGGATAATAACTTTTGACCACAGAAAAAATTCTGCTTAATCGTTTCTTTGGCTTTCCTTTGTCCCTATAAACCATCATTGGACACTTGCATTGGACATTACACATAGAAATAAACCTACCACAGTGAAATAAAAGTTTTTTTTTTGAAATGGAAGGTCCCTGCCAATCAATAAAACTCAACATGGGTTTCTCAAAAACAAGTATGCCAGACTAATGTTTTACAAATAATGATACTGTTTTAGTGCTACTATTTTAGTTGGTTTCTGTGAAGGAAATATACGTCTTTTCCTCCAGCTTTTTTGTGAGCAACTCTGCATATATGAAGAACTCTGCCTTCCTCACTATAGTATACCTCACCCAAGAGCACCTGTTTCCAAGGGGCCGGGCTGTGGCGCAGGCTGGTTAGTAGCCAGCTGCAATAAATCACTATGACCAAGAAGTCATGAGTTCGAGGCCAGCCCATGTGGAGTGAGCACCCGACAATTAAAATAAAAAATAGCCCTGCTCGTTGTTGACCTAATCAGCCTGAAAGACAGTTGCATCTGTCAAGTAGGAAAATGTAGGGACTGCTTATGCAGGGAGGCTAATTTTAACTGATTTACAACAATGGATGAGGAAGTACTCCATCAAAAAAGGACTCATCGTCACAGTGGATGATGAAGCAGCAGCTCCTCCTGTGGCCGGAATCGAGCATACCCTCACAAAGCCAGAAGCTGGGAAGTTAAATAGCCTCTTTGTCTGTCTCTCTGTGTGTTGTTTGTCTAATGGCATTGAATGTTTGCCATATATGTACATTGTGATCCACCCTGAGTCCCCCTTCAGGGTGAGAAGGGCGGAATATAAATACTGTAAATAAATAAATAAATAAATGTTTATCTCTTCATAAAATAAAGTTACACCTTTGGTAGATGAAGGAAATACTATGGATGTAGCATACTGTGATTTGAGTAAGGCCTTCAACAAAGTTTCCCATGATATTCTTGCAAAAAACCTAGTAAAATGTGGGCAAAACAGTGCTACTATTAGGCGGATTTGTAATTGGTTGAATGGCCATTTGAAAAGATGCTCCCCAATGGCTCCTCTTCTCTTCTTCATCTTGGAGAGAAGTGACCAGTGGGAGGCCATGGGGTTCAGTCTTGGGCCCAGGGCTTTTCAACATTTTTACCAATGACTTGGACAATGGAATAGATGGCATGCTTATCAAATTTGCAGCTGACACTAAATTATGCAGGGTAGTGAATACACTAGAAGACCAGAATTCAAAATGAGTTTAAGAGAGATTGGAGATCTAACTAACAAAATAGATTTCAACAAGGAGAAATTTAAGGTATTATACTTCAGGAGAAAACAATAAAAGTATAAATGTAGAATGGGTGACTGAAAATTGACTAACAAAAGTCACCATATTAAAGTAAATCTACACTAGTCTGTATCACTAAAACCATGAATCACACTTTTCAGTCCATTAAACTGAAGTCCTGATGGTTTCAATTGGCATTCAGGCATTCATTCGCTATAAAGTTATACATATTTCAAGAGATGTCATCAGTGGCAAGTGTCTCCTACAACCATGAATCTAATCAAAACTACACAGTGACTACTGCTTTGAAAATATAACTATATGTATAGAATAAACATCAATAATGCACCTAACCAACCAAAAAAGAATAAGCTTATGCATACCAATCAGCATTAACATCTCTCCTTTACTTTCCATACCTTGCTTTTTTCTGTATATATTTCAGATTTCAATACTAATGTCAAAAATATGTAGTATGATTTTACATAGGATTTGTGCTACATTAGAACAGTAAAGACAAATATCACTTAAGTAAAACAAACATTAAATATTAAATAACCTAAAAATAAAATAAGGTGTAAATACTAAACTAATCTGGGAATCTGCTATTGCAACACATCCAATGAAGTGGTTTAAAACCAATATTTAAAAAATTAGGACTAAGTACGTTCCACTACTTATCTTGCTAATCTATACACATAATCTATTTCTCTTCTATCATCTTCTCCTCTATACATCTATCTCTATATCTCTATATACATATAAAAAAGTGAAAAATGTGTATGTGTGCATGTGGAGAAGTTGTCCACTTACACAGACAGCCTCCTGCCTCCACAAACAGCTATAGTTCCTACTGAGCAGGAGACACCAATGGCACCCTCCACTGATATGCATGTTATAGTGAGTGTATGAACATACAGCCCAAACCCTGCTAGTGTCCTCCACAAACACAATTCTGCCCCACACCCAAGTGAAGGATTTCATGCGGAGACAATTTCATCCTAGATGTTCTATTTTAGCTCCAGAATGGACATCCCATGGTTCCTTCATTTGCATGATCCTGCCCACTGCCACTACCTTAACCCTGTCCTTCCTTTTCCTATGGGACACAGTTAACAAAGGAATTGATCAGCAAGTGAACAAGAGATTTGGGGAGAATTCATCATAATTTACAAGAGTTGTTCTTAGAATCATAGAATAGTAGAGTTGGAAGAGACCTCAAGGGCCATCTAGTCCAACCCCCCGCTAAGAAGCAGGAAATTGCATTCAAAGCACCCCCGACAGATGGCCATCCAGCCTCTGCTTAAAAGCCTCCAAAGAAGGAGCCTCCACCACGGCCCGGGGGAGAGAGTTCCACTGCCGAACAGCCCTCACAGTGAGGAAGTTCTTCCTGATGTTCAGGTGGAATCTCCTTTCCTGTAGTTTGAAGCCATTGTTCCGTGTCCTAGTCTGCAGGGCAGCAGAAAATAAGCTTGCTCCCTCCTCCCTATGACTTCCCCTCACATATTTGTACATGGCTATCATGTCTCCTCTCAGCCTTCTCTTCTGCAGGCTAAACATGCCCAGCTCTTTAAGCCTCTCCTCATAGGGCTTGTTCTCCAGACCCTTAATCATTTTAGTTGCCCTCCTCTGGACGCTTTCCAGCTTGTCAGCATCTCCCTTCATCTGCGGTGCCCAAAACTGGACACAGTATTCCAGGTGTGGTCTGACCAAGGCAGAATAGAGGGGGAGCATGACTTCCCTGGATCTAGACGTTATTCCCCTATTGATGCAGGCCAAAATCCCATTGGCTTTTTTAGCTGCCGCATCACATTGTAGGCTCATGTTTAACTTGTTGTCCACGAGGACTCCAAGATCTTTTTCGCACACACTGCTGTCAAGCCAGGCGTCCCCCATTCTGTATCTTTGATTTCCATTTTTTCTGCCGAAGTGAAGTATCTTGCATTTGTCCCTGTTGAACTTCATTTTGTTAGTTTCGGCCCATCTCTCTAGTCTGTCAAGATCGTTTTGAATTCTGCTCCTGTCTTCTGGAGTGTTAGCTATCCCTCCGAGTTTGGTGTCATCTGCAAACTTGATGATCGTGCCTTCTAACCCTTCGTCTAAGTCGTTAATAAAGATGTTGAACAGAACCGGGCCCAGGACGGAGCCCTGCGGCACTCCACTTGTCACTTCTTTCCATGATGAAGACGACGCATTGGTGAGCACCCTTTGGGTTCGTTCGCTTAGCCAATTACAGATCCACCTAACCGTAGTTTTGTCTAGCCCACATTTTACTAGTTTGTTTGCCAGAAGGTCGTGGGGGACTTTGTCGAAGGCCTTACTGAAATCTAGATATGCTACATCCACGGCATTCCCTGTATCGACCCAACTCGTAACTCTATCGAAAAAAGAGATCAGATTAGTCTGGCATGACTTGTTTTTGGTAAATCCGTGTTGACTATTAGCAATGACCGCATTTGTTTCTAAGTGTTTGCAGACCACTTCCTTAATGATCTTTTCCAGAATCTTGCCTGGTATCGATGTGAGGCTGACCGGACGGTAATTGTTTGGGTCGTTCTTTTTTCCCTTCTTGAAGATAGGGACCACATTCGCCCTCCTCCAATCTGCTGGGACTTCTCCTGTTCTCCAAGAACTCTCGAAGATGATTGCCAGTGGTTCTGAAATAACTTCCGCTAGTTCCTTCAATACTCTTGGATGCAGCTGATCTGGCCCTGGGGACTTGAATTCGTTTAGAGTGGCCAGGTGTTCCTGGACAACTTGTTTCCCTATTTGGGGTTGGATTTCCCCCAATCCTTTGTCCATTCCGTGTTGCTGAGGTTGAAGATGGCTTTCTTTTTGTGAGAAGACCGAGGCAAAGAAGGCATTAAGCAGTTCTGCCTTTTCCCTATCCCCTGTCACCATCACCCCATCTACTCCTTGCAGTGGCCCTATCGCCTCCTTTTTCTTCCTTTTTCTACCAACATAAGCAAAAAAACCTTTTTTGTTGTTTTTTATGTCCCTGGCAAGCCTGAGCTCATTTTGCGCTTTAGCCTTGCGAACCTTTTCCCTACAGGAGTTGGCTATACGTTTGAATTCTTCTTTGGTGATTTCTCCCCTTTTCCACTTCTTGTGCATGTCACTTTTGAGCTTTAGCTCAGTTAGAAGTTCTTTGGACATCCATTCTGGCTTCTTTGCACTTGTCTTATTTTTCTTCTTTGTTGGCACTGTTTGCATTTGCGCCTTGAGTATTTCACTTTTGAAAAACTCCCATCCATCCTTAACTCCCTTGTTTTTTAATATCGGCGTCCATGGAATACCTACATCCAGAGAGCATCGTTAACACAACCAACAATGGATCTGGACCAACTTGCCACCGATGATGGGACTTGCACTTTCACTGATACCAACAATGGACTGGGACCAAACTTGGCACAGAGAAGCCCCATGATCAACTGAACATACTGCAGGGGTTAGTGGGAACAGACCTTAATTCTGGGAGTTATAGTTTACCTGCATCCAGAAAGCACTGAACCCAGCTGACGTCAGATCTGGACCAAATTTAGTACACAGACCCAACATAGCCAACTGTGCATACGGGCCTGGTTTGGGGATGACTGACCTCAGATCTGGGAGTTGTAGTTCACCCTTATCCAGAGAGCCCTGAACTCAGCTGACGATGGATCAGGACTAAATTTTGCACACAGACCCAACATGGCCAACTGCAAATACTGGAAGGGTTCAGGGGTGATTGCCCTGGGAATCTGGGAGTTGTAGTTCATGCTTATCCAGACAGAACTGAACCCAGCCTATGATGGATCTGGACCAAACTTCAGTGATATTACCTAACATCCCAAAACAAACAATGCCGTCTTCTAATAACCGAGGCACTGCCAGGTCCTCAAGCTAGTGACATATAAAAGTTGTGCTCATATATTGCTGCTGTCTCTCCTCACACCTTCTCTCATCTCTTCTAAATGATAGTATCTTGAAAACTACAATGGCAACAACATTTTACATAAATGTTATGTAATGAGATTGCAACTACTTATAATTTTTCTCTTCTCTCAGAGGACATTCTCGATGCTTTCTTGGTGGTGGCCCCCCGGCTCTGGAACTGTCTCCCCAGGGAAATCAGATCAGCCCCCACCCTGTCCACATTCCGCAAAGACTTGAAATCATGATTGCTTCAATGTGCCTTTGAATAACAGATCAGACTGCAGTCACAATCGGCCAGTCCTAATTTATTCTTTGTTCTGTCTTCTAGCACTTTATTCCCACTCCTGATCCTACTGTCCTGCCTTTTGCACAACCCTGCCCTTCCCTTGCAAATTCTAACACTGTAGTAAAATAAATGTATTTTAAGATATATTTTATTTCAGATGTATTTTATTTCTCTGGTTTAATGGTTTTAACTGTATTGTTCTGTCTGTCTTTTAATTTTTGTATTTTGTATTCTGTATTGTATTTTGTACTTTGTATTCCCTGCTTCTTGGGCTTGGTCCCCATGTAAGCCGCTCCGAGTCCCTTTGGGGAGATGGAAGTGGGTTATAAGAATAAAGTTGTTGTTGTTGTTTGTCAGTAGTAAAACACTAACGAGATTATATATGAAAATGTCCTGGGGGAAAACAAAACAAACTGAAGAATTAAACTAACTAAAAGGTTGTCATCCAGTCTGTGGCCCCATCTACATTACCATTATAACGCAGATTGAACTGCATTATATGACCATTGTAGGTTCATATGATGCAGCTTAACTGTATTGAACTGTATTATATGCGTCTATACTGACCATATAACGCAATTCAATCTATATCATAACTACAGTGTAGAAGGGGCCTATCTCTTCATTAAGAAGGGATTAAGAATTGTGTAAGGATCATACATTAACACTTTTATCATTTCTTCAGCTGTGTGGGTCCAGATTTTAATTCTGAGATCCTTTCTGTTGATTCCTTCAGGCTTCTGCATAAATTGTTCAGATTTTGAAGGACATCCTCTATCTATGAGCTGTTGGTTCAAACTATGATCTTGCCTAAAAAGGTCTTGTCTAGTGAACTGCAATTATGGTATACCTAGTCCTCAATCTATGTAAGGTAAATCCCTATTTAGTTGTGCTGGATGGTAACAATCATATCAAAGAGAAAAAAATTACATCAGTAGTTTTCTGGCATACATTTGTAGAAAAAATAGCCTTTCTTTTATAATGTCAACATCCAAAAAATAAATCCTATTCTGGTCAAATACTATATCAAATTTAATATCGGTATGAATGGAGTTTGAAATATATAGCATGATCCCTGTATCTGCAGTGGTTACAGTCCAAGTTTTTCCATATTACTGGGGCTTTGCACTAAAATGGCTATATACATTTTCTCCTTGCAGCTTTTTTCTCTCTCAGTCAATTTTTGTAAAGTTTTTTTTAATGGGGGTCTTGTCCTCAGTTGCCATTTTCTGTATTTCTGCAGAAACAAAAACAAAAATTACAAAAGGAAAGAGAGGAATTCCGTATCTTCCTTTTTCTCTCTCTCTTTAATAGGTGATGAGAGATAGAAACAGAGCTGTACTCAAAGCAAGTCTAGACACTATGAACTTAGATGTCCTGAAAGGAATTTGCTTCTGGCGGCTAATTTTGAACTTGCCTTTTTTTCTTCCTAATATTTCACAGACAGCAAATGCTGCAATGCAATCACTGCTTATCTTTTTGGCGAGAATGGTGTGATAGAAATGAAAGAGAATGAAATGTTTCTTTTGTCAAACTGAGGCCCCTTCCAGACAGCTGTATGCAATCCACATTGAACTGGATTACATCGCAGTGTGGACTCAGATAATCCAGCTCAAAGCAGATATTGTGGATTATCTGCCTTGATATTCTGGGTTATATGGCTGTGTGGAAGGGCCCTTAGAGAACATCTGTGGGAAGACAAGACAGCAAATATTAGCCTGCCTGCTGTAGTCAAGAGATTACATCTATGTAGATTCGTCCCCTCCCCCCTTTATCAATGCAAGGGATGGGTGGGAATTCTCACTAATTCCCTGCAGTAGCTATTGCAAAGAGCAGAAGAGAGGGAAAGAGAAAACCAGGAAAAAGCTACAGACATTTTTAAAAAACTGTCCCCTTAGGTAAAACTGGAAGTTATATTTTAACTAGTTATGTGCTGTGTCTAGCTCCTTTTATCAACTAGGTTCAACAAATTAGGATGTTGGTCAGCACTTCAGTACAGTCAGCCCTTCATGTCCACAGATTCACAGCTTGCACACATTAAAAAAATCAGAAAAGCAAATCTTGACTTTGCCATGTTATATATGGGAAACCATTTTGCTAAGCCATTGTACACAATGAGATTTGAGCCCCCACAGGAGGATCCTGGAACCAAACCCCAGTGGATACTGAGGGCCCACTGTACTTGGCATCAGAGTGGAAATAACAGGTTAAACTTATGAAATCACTGACACTTCCATATGTGCTAACCTGTCTCTCACTTCCTCCAGACAACAGAAAACCTTGTGGTGCAAGGAACAAGACTTCTGCATCTTTCTTTGCTGCAGGGGGATGGTCTGAAGGAGGAGGCAGATCACATAATCCAATGCTGGCTTGACATATGAGAGAAAGAGAGACACATTTTGAAGACATTGGTTTTTTGTTTAAAAGGAAGTGGTAACTGTAATGTCTTCAACTACTTAAGAAGAGGATTTCCACATATACACTCTCAAATGTATTTAGCATTCTTCAAAGGATCTGGAACTGTAATTTCCAGAAACTGCTTTCCATATTAGTAAATGGCAGTGATGTGAATGAGGATATGCAAAGCATGGTTGTTCATGTCACCACCACTTAATAATGTGGAACCAAACTACAAATCACAGGATTACATAGCATTGAGCCATGACAATTAAATTACAGATGACATCCCTCAAATAGCAGGTCCAGGTGCTCCTGAAGCAGCTTCCCTTTTTGCTTTGTCTCAACACTAAGATTACTGTATTAGACCAATTTATTGCGCACCCTAATTTTGGCGAGGTAATTTAGCTTAAAAAGGTGAGCATTAGCTTTGAGTAAATATGGTATTTTAAGTACATTGTACCCCACTTCAAGGAGAGACAGGAAGGAAACAACACAAAACAACAACGTTGTCCCACTATACTTGATTCCAGTTTTGATCCTGGCTCACACGCTATAGTCAGGATGACCAACAGTGAAGTAGGGTTGTCATTTCTCCTGCTGCCTGCCTGACAGACCTCACTGGCACCTTTTAGTTTGCTTTGAGTGACTTCCAGCTTCTACTTGGGCTGATTCTTGAAACAGATCACTGTATTTTCTGGAAACAGGTGGGACTTTTGGACAGTTCAAGTGTGCAAATGCTATAATCTACTATTTCAAATATATAAAAAATATTTTATAAAACTGGTCCTTTTAAACAAATTTTAAGCCACCCTGGGTCCCATACCAGGAGAATGCAGGGTGCAAGTAAAACTGCCATCAAATCATCCCCGTAAAAATTGAGAGCTTTTGCAGTTGTACTCTGCGGTTCCATGGGCCACATTTGGCTCCCAGGCTGCATTTTGCCCACTCTGGACTATAGGATGCAGCTCAGTAGGCCCTGAGAGAAACACGATTTTAAGGCTACCTGCCTTAAAGTGAAACAGAGAAGAGAAGCTTGGGGTGGGGGTGGGGGGGTGGGGAGAGCTATGACAGGATGGAAAGTATGGTGTAAATAGACTTGGCAGGAGGGATGAAACTTAGCATAACAACTCAATCTATTCTTAGATTTCACTCCTATTTTAGAGCCTTACTTCAGGGCACCTATTGCAGTGAAAAAACAACACACTGAATAGTCACTGAACAAAATCCACATTAACAATCTCCGGGGCTGTGGCGCAGACGGGAGAGCAAGCCAGTGCAATTAACTGCAATGGATCACTGACCAGGAGGTCATAAGTTCAAGGCCCGCTCGGAGCTACATTGTTGTTTGTCTTTGTCCTATGTTAAAAGGCATTGAATGTTTGCCTAATATGTGTAATGTGATCCGCCCTGAGTCCCCTTCGGGGTGAGAAGGGCGGAATATAAATGCTGTAAATAAATAAATAAATAAATAAATTTTGCGAAACTCTCCATGAAATGATCTTTATCATTTTAAATAAGTATAACAGCAGAAGCAGCACTACCTGTTCTTTACTTTTCTTTAATGAAAGGAAAAGTCTAAAGCAAGAAATACTCTTAGAAGATTAAGATCAGACAAATGTGCCTGCTTTGTAAATAGTTCCACAAAATGAGAAACTACCTAACCCAGTTTACAAAACATAATTAATTTTATTAGGCAAGAAAGAAGTTGTGACACCCCTGATTAATGAGAAATCTCACATAAATGTAAACTATTTGATGGGTTTAATTACTCAGAGCACTGAAAGCTTTCCTACTTATCTCACTAATTTTTAAAGTATTCTTTATGAGACTTATTCTTAATTAAGACAGAGAGAATAACATATAAAAAGCATCCAGTGAACTGAACATACTTGCAGTGGAGGACTTAAGACATTCCTAGAGAATGGTCCTCCTGTGTGAGTCTATGCTGAAGAACCTAGAGAGGTGTTCTCTCAGGTTACAAGTTAAAGAAATCATATTTTTTAATTTGTGGTTTTTCGTTTTTACAAATGTGGAGGACTGACTACATATGGTGAGCCATATATTTGGAGATGCTGCTTTCTTGGCCCAGGTTTCCACCTGCAAGAGATAACACCCAACTAGCTTGCATGTTATTGGGTTACTGAAACTAGTCTCCCTAGTATTCCTATTTACATAACAAGTTACAATAGACAGGTCATGAAGACAAGAATTTGGGTCTGAGTTCCAAGCCCTTGGTAGCCAGATAGGAAATCCATCTTTCTTCTTTTTATCACCTATCACAGGTATGGGGAAACTTCAGAAATACTTAGGACAATCTGCATGCAAAGATGTCCTCTGCTATTGCATATGCTCTACCAAAATGGCTCTTTTCCTGAAATGTGGCTGTTGTGGAAGTGAAAGTATTACCGCATAAAGCAGCATTGCAAATAACCTCACAGAACCTAGAGTGAATCTACATTGTCAAATTACTGCAGTTTGACATCATTTTAACTGCCATGGCTTAATGCTATGGAATCATGGAAGGTGTAATTTAGTAAGGCACCAGCAATATTTGGTAGAGAAGGCTAAAAGCCTTATAAATCTCACAATTCCATAGAACTGAGCCATGGCAGTTGAAGTAGTGTCAAACTAGTTTATTTCAACAGTGTAAATACACCCTTAGTGACTCCAGATTTTTTAAAACGAGCCTATAATTTCTGCATCAGACAAAAAAGAAATACACTTTCCTCTTTCATAACCAGCATAAGATAGACTTTTCTTCTTGCAAACCATATAATTCAGGTGGGCAACCTTTAGACTTGCAAAATCTGATTAATATTTTCCATAAAACCCAATGACATAACCAAAAGCTGTTGGAAAAGACAGACCATGCGAACTAAAGAATTCTGGCTCCAGGTGACAGCACCAACTAAATAATTTGCATTTGAATAAAATGCAAATCATTTTGTTGGTTCTCTTTTTAGGCAACTAGGAGTTCAAAATCTTTGCTGATCTCCCATAATTCAGTCAGCAATCTGCTTACAACCTACCCTGCTTTGATGCACATCACTAGTTAAATAACATATCCAATTAAAAAGCTCACACCTCTAGTTAAGTGACAACTCTCTTAACAAATAGATTTTGTGAGATTCGAGTATGATTTATAGCTTTTATGTTCTTATATTTATACTTTATTTTTTTCTACACATAAACTGTTTGCTTGTTATGATAGAAAATTGTGCCAGAACTGTAAAAAGAGAGAGAGAGAGAGAGATAGGGTTCAACTGGCCCTTATGATTTCTTCTAACTATGATTCCATAAAGAATGGTGGAAGAAAAAAAGTCTTCAGTATTCACATGATAAGTCCCAAGCACATTCTTGCCACTGCACAATTGTCACAGCAGTTCTTTGAAGAGTTACAAATCAACAATGGTAAGGGAACATAGATGAGGTTCACAGGACTGAGGTGAGCACTAACAGGCTAAGTTACACACTTGGGCACGCGTCCTTAGAAATGATACCACAAATTCATACTCTCCAATATTTCACCAGATGAAAACTGGGACATTTGTGGTCAAGCAACATCAGTGTATGGTCAAGGTGGCAAAAGTGATTACTAAGGAAGAGACAAACACACAAGCTAGAGAAAGGTGAAAACACAAGCTAGAGAAAGGTTACAACAGTTTGCCTTTGACTCAATCTACAGGGAAGGTCTCCTGTTTTTGGCCCCCACTGAATTAATTAAATGCAAGTTACTTTTATACTTTACATTCAGTTTGCAACAACTGAAGCCAAGAACAAAAGGCAAACGTGGGAGACATGGTTTTGCTGTGCAGATGATTACATAGAAAATCCTGGAACCAGTTTGAGGTCCAGATGGTGATGACTCAAACAAAAGAGCAATGATGCACATTAAGGGCTTTCTTTCATGCACTTTTCTGGGTGTTTGTTGTCTGATCGCCACCGTTGAAAGCTAGCCTGGAACTGCATTAAATGGTCAGTGTAACTGGGTTAGAGTTGCACTGATTGGGCTCTTGGTGCGATCCAGTATTCATCTTCTTAGATTATAAAATGCATAAACCATTGTACACAGCTCAGTACAACTGTATCTGCTGGGTGAAACGATACTGTGGTCAGTTCGACACATGTTTTCTCTTTCAATTGTGTATTCACAGGAGTTCACAAGGTGACTGCGGACCAGCCTGAAGTGTAAAGAGTAAGAAAAAACAAACCTACTGTGTAAGCCTATATGTTATCACCTTGTTGTATAAACAGTCAGTATTTACCCTTGCTATACAACATGTTTGGAATAAAATCCCTTTTATTCCTAAATTAGTTCTGTCTCCAAAGAATGCAACATACAGTATCATTAACAGAGTAAAAAGATAATATATTGTCAAGTTATGGACTGCAAATATACAGTGTACAGAAACTGCCCATTGACCTGCCACCTGGCTTGGAACAGAAAACCACAAACAGAGAAACAGCCTGTTATGACACGGTTTCGGATCAACCTCAACAGTATGATAGAAGAAATCTAATTTGAGGCTCCAGCAGGTTGCAGTCCTGTATAATTTTGATCCTAAGGATATTAACTTACAATGCATTAAAGAGCTGTCTTCTACAAGAGGAGATTATTCAGAACCCTCCTTTGATAGTGTGAATAGCAAAAGGGATTAAGCAGAAGGTCTCTGGTTAACAGGCGCCTGGGGCAATCATTCCAAGGCAAAGACCTTGAAAGATTGTCTCTGCTTGGGCTGCAGAACAAAAGAACCATTGTTGCGGTCAAAAACAGAGGAGGGGCTCAAAACACACCTTTCAGGGTTGGGACTCACAACTTCTATCATTACTTATTAATATGCCCAGGATACATGGTAACTGTTGCCCAATAATATTTGGGGAGCTACATATTGCACACCCCCAGCTGTATTCTCATTAGCTGCATCCACTCATCAAATCCATGCCGCTGGCTTTCAAGTCCTGCATTTGGGATGCAAACATGGCCCAGATTGAAAAGCAGTTGAGGATTAGGGACACGCTAACATCAAGGAAAGTATGTTGTCTTATGAATGGGTGTGTTGGGCATGCACCGTTGTTGTTGGATCACAACCCTCATCATCCCACTCATAATTGATTATCCTGACTAGGGTCTGATGGCAGCTGTAGTCAAACCACATCAAGGGCTTCAACTTAACCGCCATTTAAAAATGTTTTGATGCTTGGATTTCTTCTTTGTTTCTATGTTAATTTCGCCCTTCTTCCAAAGAGTTCTGGACGTGATATACAGTGGGCCCTTTGTATCTGTTGGGGTTTGGTTCCCGGAGTCTATGAATACCCAAATCTGTGGGTGCTCAAATGCCTTTTTTTCATGTCAGGAGCAACTTGAGTCGCTTCTGGAATGAGAGAATTGGCCATCTGCAAGGACGTTGCCCAGGGGACGCTCGGATGTTTTGATGTTTTTTACCATCCTTGTGGGAGGCTTCTCTCATGTCCCCGCATGGAGCTGGAGCTGATAGAGGGAGCTCATCCGCATTCTCCCTGGGTGGGATTTGAACCTGGCAGCTATCAGGTCAGTAACCCAACCTTCAAGTTACTTAGTCCACTACGCAATCTGGGGGCTCCTGCTCAAATACCATGATATGCAATGAAATAGTTAAACAGTGCCCCTTATACAAAATGACAAAACGAAGCTTTAGTTTTTGGATTTATTTATTTTAAAAAGATATTTTCAAGGTATGGCTGGTTGAATCTATGGGTGCAAAGGGCTAGCTGTATACTCAACTCTCCCTAAGCTTCACATATTGATTCAGAATCTCACAGGCTCCTTTTAACACTTTACAGCCTTTGCAGCCTTTGAGGCCACTTGCCATGGCTTCATCCTGTGGAGTCTTGGGATTTGTAGTTTGGGGAGACATTACAATTCTGTGGCTAAGATTTTTTAATATTGCTCCAAAACTGCAGCTCCTGAGGTTACAGTGACCTACACTGACCATTTAATGCAGTTCCAAGCCATCTTCAGGCTGCAGTGGCCAGACAACAAACTCCCACAAAAGCATGAAAAGAAAGCCTATAATGTGCATCAATACTCTGTGGCTTGTGTAATCATCATTCAGGCTTCAAATTGACTTAAGCAGTCAGTGTAGATGTGCCTTAAGATTAACATACCGTGTTTTCCCGAAAATAAGACAGTGTCTTATATTATTTTTTGCTCCCAAAGATGTGCTAGGTCTTATTTTCAGGGGATGTCTTATTTTTCCATGAAGAAGAATTCACATTTATTGTTAAACAAAAAATGAACATTTATTATATACTGTACAGTAGTTGTAATCACAAACCAACATAACCAAACCAGACAAACTGTGACCCCTGTCAAGAATTCCTTGTTACTACCATTACTTCCATGTACAACTGGTATGTGCATTTACCAATCTTGCATGCTCTGGTGTTTTGTTTGGCAGGCGCTGGGCATGCTTCCAAACAAAAACTTTGCTAGGTCTTACTTTCAGGGGAGGCCTTATATTTAGCCATTCAGCAAAACCTCTGCTAGGTCTTATTTTTTGGGGATGTCTTATTTTCGGGGAAACAGGGTAGGAGGCTGTCATGGCAACTGAAGTGGGATCATAGTGCTAGTGTGAAAGTGCCTTGGCTCAGGCCTGATCTACACTGCCATATAAAATCCAGATTATCTGCTTTGAATTAGATTATATGGCAGCATAGATCCAGCCTGAGACAGCCCTTGAACCTCGGGCTTAGGAACCCAGTACTTTGTCCACTCAGTCTAAGTGATGCTAACACAGGAAGGCATGGCTACACGCAACTTAAACGTTAGGGCTAGTTAGGTGCATACAATTTATCTGCAAACCTAACATATATGTTTTTTTCCCCTACCTCAAAACCCACATTAAATTTTCTGTTAATTGGGCTGCAAACAGGAGGGAGTGCCTCATCTCCTCCTGTTTGCAGCCTGCTTTTGTAATTCTATATTTTAATATCCTGATCATTCTGACAATTGCACAATAAATAGTCACTCATTTCTGCCTAATCTTCAGTCCATCAGACCACGAAACTTTTGCACTCAGTTCAAAAAGAACTCGAAGAGATTGAGCACTGTGTGGTCACATCCAGCACACTTTATTAATTCTTCTTTTTTTGGGGGGGATATTTTTTTTAAAGGGTGCATCTACATTGTAGTATGAATGCAGTTTAACACTACTTCAACTGCCATGGCTCAATGCTATGAAGTTGTAGTTTGGTGAGCCACCAGCGCTCTTTGGCAGAGAAAGCTGAAGACTTGAAACTAAGCTGGAATGATAAGAAACACCATAATGTTTATGGACTGGAACAAAGTGCAGTATATTCTGACATGATGCCACAAGAATGTGAATGTATATTATTGTTGTTTTAATCTGTTTATTTTATGATGTTTTATACTTATTATTGATGTATTTGGATTGTTGTTTACATGATTTTAACGTGTTGTAGGCCGCTTTGGGTCCCGTGAGGGAGAAAAGCGGGATATAAATAATGATTTATTTTAAATATTATTTTACTGACACCAAAAAACAGTATGACACAGCAAACAAGATATATATGCTGGATTTCATATCATAGAATCACAAGTCGAACACTTCCCAAGCGTTTAGGACTATGTGATGCATTTTCGAATGATGCACGCAGATCCCAGTAAGGTGGCCTTTTGTAGTTGATAGATCATAATTTTGTCAATGTTTATTCTTTTCAAATGCCGGCTGAGATCTTTTGGCACAGCACCCAGTGCACCAATTACCACTGGGACCACCTGTACTGATTTATGCCAGAGCATTTGCAGTTTGATTTTGAGGTCCTGATAACGGTTGAATTTTTCTTGTTGTTTTTCATCAATTTGACCGTCACCTGGTATGGCGACATCAATAATCCAAACTTTTTTCTTTTCCACAACTGTGAGGTCTGGTGTACTGTGTTCCAAAACTTTGTCAGTCTGTATTTGAAAGTCCCACAATATTTTTGCATGTTCATTTTCGACTACCTTTGCAGGTTTGTGATCCCACCAGTTCTTTACTACTGGCAGATGGTACTTGTGACATAAATTCCAATTAATCATTTGGGCCACATAGTTGTGCCTCTGTTTGATTATTATTATTATTATTATTATTATATTTATTATATTATATCATTAATATTATTTTATTATTAATATTAATAACAATAATTAAATTATTATTATTATATTATTATTATTATTATTATTATTATTATTATTATTATTATTATTATTATTATTATTATTATTGTTAAAACTACAACTCCCACGATTCCATAGCATTGAGCCATGGCAGTTAAAGTGGTGTCAACCTGCATTGATTCTACAGTGCAGATGTAGCCAAGGACTTGGAAGAGTACCATGAGGGCCATCCAGTCCAGCCCCTTGCCTTGCAGGAATGTACCATCATTATTCACCATGAATGGCATGGATTTTTCAAGCAAGTGCTCTGGTTTGAAGGCATTGAGTCTGCATAACACCAAAATTGCTGTCAGGAAAATCCAAAATGGTCACCTTATATAAGCCCTCATTTGCAGATCCGGTTTTAAGACTGGAGATAAATAGATAACTTGCAATTTCCTCCCATTACATTTGCAATTACATATTATCAGATCTGTCACTCAATTTGGCACCTTCTTTCCCATCTTGCAGCTGGAGACTACTCCAGAGCCCATCATCTCCTTCTTTCCCTGCTTTCTCTCTCGATCCAGTCCACTCTGGAACATCATACCAAAAATCCCGGCTTAAGGGTGCGTCTGCACTGTAACACTTTAGGTGTCAAACTGAAAAATGCAATTTGACGCCTAAAGCGATGTCAACCCGCATTAGTTTTGCAGTGGAGGCACAAAACTTAGCTACGGCCGCTTCCTTACCTTCCAGAACAAGGATCCTTTGTCAGGTCGCGAGAGAGACTCCCAGCTTCACGGATAGAAACGGGGCGAAGGGCTGCGGCGGCTCATTTCCCTCCCTCCCACCCTACACACGTTCTGTCGGCCACGCCCCTTCTTTTGCATATTTCAGTCACCGCCCAATCACCTGCCGAATCCCTCCAGCATCATCTCGGGCTTCACCGCTGGATTGGTGCAGCTGCCTCAAACCACGAGCTGAGCCGATGCCGGTTACCACGGCAACAGGCCGCCCGATGAATATTTTAGGTTTTGGAGAAGAGAAAGACCACACAATGTAGCATTGGTTCAGTTCGACGCCACATTAACTGCCATGGCTCAGTGCTAGGGAATCCTGGGATGTGTAGTGTTACAAGGTGCTCGCCTTTCTGTGTTGTGTCAGCAAAGTTGCAAATCCTGGGCCTGGGAATCCATAACATTGAGTCACGCCAGTTGTTGAGGTTTCCGTCTAAACAAGTCTGCCTAGGATTATGTAGAGAAGTGAGACTTTGGAAAGGGTGGGACTATAACTTCTAGTATCAGATTTTAGAGGCTGTAATAAAACTAAACACCTTCTGCAAGACATAGCTGATAGCCCAGGTGTGGGCGAACTTGAACCCTCCAAGGTGTTTTGGACTTCTGGGTTGTTGTGCATTTTCCGGGCTGTATGGCCATGTTCCAGAAGCATTCTCTCCTGATGTTTCACCCACATCTAGGGCAGGCATCCACAAAGGTTGTGAGGTATATTGGAAAACTAAGCAAGTGAAGTTTATATATCTGTGGAAGGTCCAGGGTGGCAGAAAGGACTCTTGTCTGTTGGAGGCTAGTGTGAATGTTACAATTAATCACCTTGATTAGCATTAATGGCCTTGCAAGCTTCATTCCTGCCTGGGGGAATCCTTTGTTCGGAGGTGTTAGTTGTCCCTGATTGATTCATGTCTGGAATTCCTCTGTTTTCAGAGTGTTGTTCTTTATTTACTGTTCTGATTTTAGAGTTTTTAAATACTGGTAGCCAGATTTTGTTTGTTTTCATGGTTTCCTCCTTTCTGTTTAAATTGTCCACATGCTTGTGGATTTCAATGGCTTCTCTGTGTAGTCTGACATGATAGTTGTTGGAGTGGTCCAGCATTTCTGTGTTCTCAGATAATATTCTGTGTCCAGGTTGGTTCAACAGGTGCTCTGTTATGGCTGACTACTCTGGTTGTGTCAGTTTGCAGTGCTTTTCATGTTCCTTGATTCATGTTTGGGCAATGCTGGGTCCAGTGGTCCCTATGTAGACATGTCCACAGCTGCATGGTATACAGTAGACTCCTACAGAGGTCCTTTGCTGAACGTAGCATGTGTTGGATTGTCTTAGTGGGTCTGTAGATAGTTTGTAGGTTGTGTTTCTTCGTCTGCTTCCCTATACGGTTAGTAGTTCCCTTGATGTATGGTAAGAACATTTTTCCTCTGTGTGGATCTTTCTCTTTATTCTCATGGCTTGTTTTTGGACTTGCAGCTCTTCTGATGTCTGTAGTGGAGTATCCATTGGCCTGTAGAGCCCAATTTAGGTGGTTTAGTTCACCTTGGAGAAGGTGGGGTTTGCAGATTCTTTTTGCATGGTCTGCTAGGACTTTGATTGTGCTTCTTTTTTTACTTGGGTGATGGTTGGAGTTTTTATGAAGGTATCTATCTATGTGTGTAGGTTTTCTGTAAACTGTGTGGCCAAATGTGTGACCAAGTTTGCCCATGCCTGTGATAGGCTATCAGCAGAAATGAGACAGATTTCCATTATTCTGTTGTGGTTTTTTCGTTTGGTTGCTTCTGACTCTTCATGATATCATGGACCAGTGCTCCCTGTCAGCCGTGGCCACCCCCAGCTCCTTCAAGGTCAAGCCAGTCACTTCAAGGATACCATCCATCCATTTTGCCCTTGGTTGGCCCTTCTTCCTTCCATTTTCCCCAGCATCATTCTCTTCCTCAAGCTTTCCTGTCTTCTCATGATGTGGCCAAAATACTTCATCTTTGCCTCTAATGTCCTTCCCTCCAGTGAGCAGCCGGGCATTATTTCCTGGAGGATGGACTGGTTGGATCTTCTTGTGGTCCAAGGCTCTCTCAGGATTTTCTTCCGACACAACAGTTCAAAAGCATCTATTTTCCTTCGCTCAGCCTTCCTTATGGTCCAGCTCTCACATCCATAGGTTACTACGGGGAATACCATTGCTTTAACTATGCGGACCTTCGTTGCCAGTGTGATGTCTCTACTCTTCACTATTTTTTTATTCATTCATTCAAATAGACATACATTTGTGAGTGTTTGTTGCATACAGTCCAATGCTTTCCAGCTATTAGTCTTCCATAATCATTTCTCAGATAATATATTTTCTTTAAGGGGTCACAGTCTTCTATTTAAATAGTACATATAAAGGTATAATAGGCTCCAAATTAAGTAACTACTGGAAACAGATTCATGTATATCTCGAAAAGATGTTAAACACTGTAAATGTACCTTTTGAACATGCCCATTGAAGAACTAGAAAGGAAATTCGGAAAAGTTTTGTTTTACATGATAGTGGCAGCTCGAATAGCATATGCCGGATATTGGAAAACCTCAGAGATACCTCCCTTAGAAGAATGGAAAATAAGGCTCCTCAGCTCCTCCTTGCCTCAGTTCCTCCCCCCAGATTTTGGCAATGGTCCCAAAAATGAACCGCTTTGAATCCTATCATCTTTCAGATGCACACCGCTTTTTGACAAGTATTTTGTGGGTTTCACTCTGCCTTGGGGCAAGTTTTACTTTGGTTAAGCAACCTGTATTCCCTGTGACCCACTTCTCTGTGCAGTGGGAATGAATTTCCAGGCCAAGGGAAATAGGACCAGGTTTTGTTAGGGCTCAGGGTGCATCTACACTGCATAATGAATGTAGTTTTATGCCACTCATTGCCATGGCTCAAGGCATTCTTTGGCAGTCCAGCAAAAGTCATTGTAGAGCTACAACTCCCACAATTTTGTAGCATTGAGCTGCGGCTGTTAAAGTAATCCCAAAGTGCATTACGGTAATTCTGCAGTATAGATGTACCCTGAAATAGCATAGGCGACTTACTATTGTAAGTGTTTGTTGTTGCTGTATGCCTACAAGTCATTTCAGGCTCATGGTGAAACTATCATAGGTTTTTGGGGCTGAAAGTGTGTGATTTGCCCAGTCATAGGCCCTCTCCACACAACCATATAATCAATTTCAATGCAGATAATTTGGACTCAGAAACTGCATTATATGGCAGTGTAGATCCAGCTATAACTGAGAAGAGATTCAAACCCTGTTTTCCAGAGTCCGAGTCCAATACTCAAGTCACTGTGCCACTCTGACTCAATGTACCCCTTGCTTTATTTACAAATAAATAAAATGTACACAATGGTAAAGAATCAAGTTGTCAGAGATCCTGCAATCCAAAGACTTGGACTTACAGTCAAATCACAATATTTTTCTTTCTGCTCATTTCAGTAATAAAAACTGGCTATTCAATTTTCCCAGTATCTCAGAAAAAACAGTGTAAGTGCCAGTTCAGGAAACATCTCCAACAATAAAGTTGTTTCTGTCACATCCTTGATTTTTATGTATTGTTATTTTCAGAAAAAGTACCCTGAAGTGGCAATATGAGATCCGGCATAGTGTAGTCGTGGTTGGGGCATGGGGCATGACTTTGGAGACTGAGTTCGAATCTCTGCTCAGCAATCAAAACACACAGCATGACCTTAAGCAAGTCACATACTCTCAGCCTCTGATGAAGGCAAAAAAACCCGTTTTCTGAAGAAATCTTGCCAAGAAAGCCCTGTGAGAGGATTGCTGTAAATTGCAAATGATTTGAAGGCAAACCACCACCAAGCGGATATGCTCAGCATCAGGGCTGTAGCAGAGGGGGTGGGGTTCAACCCCCCCCCCCCAAATTTCAGGTTTTAAAAAAATCTGGTTTACTCATGAATTTTAACTGGTTAACCAAATCCCCATGAGTGTCCACTGAAGTTTATCGATGGAGCCTGATTTCTAAATTATTTTGCATTTTGGAACTACTCATTTACCTAAGCAACCCGAAAGACAGTTGCATCTGTCAAGTAGGAAAATTTAGGGATTGTTTATGCAGAGAGGCTAATAGAACTAATTTACATCACCATAAAAATGTCCAGCAGCATGTGGAAGAATGAAGAAGTACTCCATCAAGGACTCGGTGTCACAGTGGATGATGAAGCAGCAGCTCCCCCTGTGCCGGAATCGAGCGTACCCTCATGAAGCCGGAAGCTGGAAAATGTTAAATAGCCTCTGTGGGATTCTGTGTGCTAAGTTTGATCCAGGTCCATCATCGGTGGAGGTCACAGTTTCTCTGGTTGGGGGTGAACCACAACTCCCAGAAGGGAAGGCCAGTTCCCCCAAACCCCTCCAGTAATCAATTTTCGGCATATCAGGTATGTGTGCCAAGTTGGGTCCAGATCCATCAATGATTGGGTTCACAGTGCTCTCTGAATGTAGGTGAACTACAACTCTCCCAAATCAAGGTGAATTTTCCGCAAAGACCTCCACTATATTTTTGCTGGTCATGGGGGCTCTGTGTGCCACGTTTGGTCCAATTCCAACTTTGGTGGAGTTCAGAGTACTCATTGATTACGGGTGAACTATAAATCTCAGTACCTACAACTGCAAAAGTGTCCAAGTCAGTTCCCCTCAAAACCCAGCAGTATTCAAATTTGGGCATATGGGATATGATTGTCAAGTTTGGTCCAGGTCCATCACTGTTTGGGTTCATAGTGCGCTCTGGATGTAGGCGAAACTACAACTCCTATACACACAAGCGGCACAATTGCACAACTATTCCAAATGCATTCATTTCGCAGAACACAAACTTTTAGCCCAGGCACGGGCAAACTTGGGTCCTCCAGGTGTTTTGGACTTCAACTCCCACAGCTCCTAACAGCCTTCCGGCTGTTAGGAGTTGTGGGAGTTGAAGTCCAAAACACCTGGAGGGCCCAAGTTTGCCCGTGCCTGCTCTAGCGCATATATTCCTTTAAAATGCAACCTTCCCCGGTGGCGCCCAAATGAATTCAGGCTCTTTCATTTTAAGGGGATGGTCTATTCCAGGGGTCCTCAAACTTTTAGAGAAGAGGGCCGGTCCACAATCCTTCAGACTATGGAGGGGCCGAATTATCATTTGGAAAAAAAAAAACAAGTTCCTATGCACACTGCACATGTCTTATTTGTAGTGCAAAACAACAACAACAATGAAAGAACAATACAATATTTAAAAATGAAAATAATTGTAACCAACATAAACCTATCAGGATTTCAATGGGAAGTGTGGACCTGCTTCTGGCCAATGAGATAGTTAATTAGGATTGTTGTTGTGTCATTTCAGACTTTGGGTGAGGCTAAGTCTAAAATTGGAGCCTCCGATGGCTCAGTGTGTTAAAGCACTGAGCTGTTGAACGTGCAGAGCGAAAAGTCCCAGGTTCAAACCCGGGGAGCAGAGTGAGCGCCCGCTGTTAGCTCCAGCTTCTGCCAACCTAGCAGTTCGAAAACATGCAAATGTGAGTAGATCAATAGGTACTGCTCTGGCGGGAAAATAACGGTGTTCCATGGAGTCATACTGGCCACATGACCTTGGAGGTGTCTATGGACAACGCCGGCTCTTTGGCTTAGAAATGAAGATGAGCACCAACCCCCAGAGTTGGACACGACTGGACTTAATGTCAGGGGAAACCTTTACCTTTACCTTTGAAGTCTAAAATTATTTATTTATTCATTTACTACATTTATTTATTACATTTATATCCCGCCCTTCTCACCCCAAAGGGGACTCAGAGCAGCTGTATGTACATACAATATATTATATTATTAGCATATCACATTAGCATTATATATTACTATATTGAACTATACCACTATACTGTAATATTATATGTAATATATAACATATTAATATTATTATATGGAATTATTATTAGTATTATATTGTATAACATTATAATATTATTATCAATATTATATGTATATAAAATATATTATATTATTTAAAATGATATAAAAATATTATATTATAAAACTGAGGGCAGGGGCCAGGTAAATGACCTTGGAGGGCCGCATCCGGCCCCCGGGCCTTAGTTTGGGGACCCCTGGTCTATTCTTTTAGAAGTCCTCCCTATGCTCCGCTCTATCCATTCCTTCCCTGTTTCCTAGCTCTACGGGCACCCGTCTGGATCCCTCCTCCTCCTCTTCCTCCTCCAGGGACCGGAATAAAGTCTATGGAAACCTGCGAAAGCCAACGGGGCCGGGCTTGTGGCAGCGTGTTTACGTCCTCTTCCTCAAGGAGAGCAGCCGAGGCAAGCCGAGGCGTGGGCGCACCATGGGCAGGACAGTCACTGTCGCTACCTGCGCCTTGAACCAATGGGCGATGGATTTTGATGGCAACCTGGAAAGGATTTTGAAAAGTAAGCCCCAAAGACGGTGCTTGAACCCCCCCCCCCCCCCCGCAACATATATCCAATGCAGGCTTGGATTTAGACTTTTCTTTTCTAGATCCTAATCACTTAAAAGAGACCCCCTCCCATATGCATATAATTCAAGATATAAAAAACAATAAGCTGTAACACCACATTTTATTTTTTGATAAGGAACAAAACTTACGGGAAGATGGAAAATAAATTGTTCCAGAAGTATTCTCTTCTGACGTTTCGCCCACATCTATGGCAGGCATCCTCAGAGGTTGTGAGGTATGGAACCTCACAATCTCTGAGGATGCCTGCCATAGATGTGGGTGAAACGTCAGGAGAGAATACTTCTGGAACATGGCCACACAGCCCGAAAGACATACAACAACCCTGTGATCCCGGCCATGAAAGCCTTCGACAACACATGGAAAATAAATGTTTGCTTTTGCCTAAGGTAAAGGTAAAGGTTTTCCCCTGACATTTAATTGATTATGTATAGTGTTCCCTCACTACTTCGCGGTTCACTTTTCCTGGATTCACTGTTTCGCGGTTTTTCAATTAAACTCTAAAAGACTATTACAGACCATAAAAATTACAATTTGCAGCCTAAGGAAGGGAGGAAGGAGAAGCCAAAGGGAGAGAAAAGGAGCCCAAGCGGCAACGGGAGGAGAAGGAGGCGATTTATCAACACACGATTGGTTGATAAAGACTTAAAATAGTGTAAAGGTAAAGGCAAAGGTTTCCCCTGACGTTAAGTCCAGTCATGTCTGACTCTGGAGGTTGGTACTCATCTCAATTTCTAAGCCGAAGAGCCGGCGTTGTCCGTAGACACCTCCAAGGTCATGTGGCCGGCATGACTGCATGTAGCGCTGTTACCTTCCCGCCGGAGCGGTACCTATTGAACTACTCACATTGGCATGTTTTCAAACTGCTAGGTTGGCAGGAGCTGGGGCTAACAGCGGGCGCTCACTCCACTCCCGGGATTTGAACCTGGGACCTTTCAGTCTGCAAGTTCAGCAGCTCAGTGCTTTAACACACTTTGCCACCAGGGCTTCTACAAAAATAATGTATAAATATTAAAATAAATATAGCGTCCCTACTTCACGGATTTTCACTTATTGCAGGTGGTCCTGGAACCTAACCTCAGTGATAAGTGAGGGAACACTGTATTGCTGTCCAATGTACTTGTATGAATTTTATAATTTGTACTCTGCTTTGAATCCCACCCACGGGAGAAAAGTGGGATAGAAATGTATTAATAATAATAATAATAATAATAATAATAAAGTCTAGTTGTGTGGCACAAAGAGTGGTGAGGAAAGAAGGGGACATCCACCTAGCCAGCCAGATCAGCCAATTCAACCCTGGTGATCAATGAGGTGACAGATGTTGCAGCCAGGTCGTCCTTTTGTCCGACTCTGGGGATTGGTGCTCATCTCCATTTCTAAGACGAAGAGCCGACGTTGTCCGTAGACACCTCCAAGGTCATGTGGCCGGCATGACTCTATGGAGCGCTGTTAACTTCCAGCTGGAGCAGTGCCTATTGATCTACTCACATTTGCATGTTTTCGAACTGTTAGGTTGACAGCAGCTGGGGTTAAAAGTGGGAGCTCACCCCACTCCTCAGATTGAAACCATCGACTTTTTGCCTACCTCCACTGTATTTAGATTTGGAAAGCGTATGACTTTATTGAATTGGAGAATCTTTTATTATTGTATTGTTTTTAGAGTTGTTAGCTGCTTTGGGTTCCATTTTAAAGAAATAAAGTGGGACATAAATATATATAGCAATAATAATTATAATTATATCCTTCTAGAAAAAGACCCAAAGTGGCTAACAACACTAAAAGCATTATTATTACTACTACTACTACTACTATTTGTAGCATCTCCCTTTTTGTGGACCCTGGTTCAGCTGCACCATGTTCTGTTTTGCACCTTATGGTCCAGCAATGGGAAATTTCTGTGGTGTCCCTCACTTTCCTTGGTGCATTAAGTCCCAGTTCAGTTTGTTTAATGCAGTGGTTCTCAACCTGTGGGTCCCCAGATGTTTTGGTCTTCAGCTCCTAGAAATCCTAACAGCTGATAAACTGGCTGGGATTTCTGGGAGTTGTAGGCCAAAACATCTGGGGGGCCACAGGTTGAGAACCACTGGCTTAATGGTTAATCCAGCCCTGACCCAAGGAGGAGGAGAAGCTGTCTTCAGCTTTCTGTCCTGGGAAAGGTTAGGTGCTCAGGTCAATAAAATAGTAAGAGTTCTGGGAACTTCGGGGTTTTTTTGGACTCCTTTTTGAGGGTCTTACAAACTTACTGTTCAGTTAGCGAAGACTATGGGTACATCTACACTGTAGAATTATTGCAGCTTGGCATCACTTTAATTGCCATGGCTGAGTGCTATAGAATCTTGGGATCTTTGGCAGAGAAGGTTGAAGCCATTGTAAAACTGCAACTCTCAGAATTCTGTAGCATTGAGCCATGGCAGTTAAAGTGTAGATGTACCCCAGGACAAAGAAGTTCCTTTCTGCAAAGTTTTTTTTTTGCACCTTTGTCATGTGTGTTTGTGCTTTCAAGTCACCTGTGGACTTAGGGCAACTCCATGACCTTGATATGGCTTTCTTAAACATGGAATACTCAGAGATGGTTTTGCCAATCTCTTTCTCTGAAATATAGCCAACACTGCAACATCTGACATTAATCATCAGCCTCCCGTCCAAATATTAAGCAGAACTGAGTCTGCCTAGATTCCAATATCAGATTGGAGCCAGCGCCACTAGTATGTTTAGGCTGTCTAGACAATATATTTTTTGGTATCAATATTGCTATCAAGAAGATGGTGAAAGGGGACTGGAGAAACACAGGCTTTCAGACAGCAGCATGTGTGCAGTAAACAAAATAGTAAAATGTGATGTAAGAAAGTGTGGGATTCCATGCCAGTCAGTTCTAGTTGCCATAACAGGTAAGGTAAACAATACCTTTCTCCAGATTTACTAAGTAATGTATGTGTGAATTTCAAAACAAAGGAGAAAAGGAACAGTATCGAAGCCTTCCTCATTAGCAACATGTTAAAAATAATAGATCTTTAAGTTTGCCCACCAACATGGAAATCATAAGAAAAATGGAGACTGGTGACAGAGGGAAAATATTTCTAGATGCACTTTGGAAGAGGATTCTAATGATCTCTAGATTAAGATTCGACATGTTTTTGTTTATTTTAGTAAGGTTTCATTTATATTGTTTCATTTCACAAACATATTTGTTTAGCCTGAATGAAACTTGCTGAAACATGTTGAATTGCTTTTCTGTTTTGTAGAGTAGGAGTCCTTCTATTCACTTTTATTTTTCATCTTAAATGAAATCTTTCTTAGATTGAGAAGATTTTGTGCGACTTTATCATGTATAATGGAAAAATGAAGGGAGCTTAGAATTAGAAGACTAGGCCTGGTGAATCAAAAATTCAACTTGATTTGGAGAAAGAAATGCTCTTTTGGCAAAAAAAAAAAAAAAAAAGGAAGAGGACACGTTGCAGACGGCAGTGGATGTATGACTTGATTTCTCAAGTTATTTTGTGACATTTGAAGATGGTCTGATGACCTAAGGAGATATTTTGAATGTCCCAGAGCTTCTTCTTCACTGTCTTTTTCTTTGCAAACTCATAATATTCATGCATCTTTGGGTTTTCTTTAAAATTCGTAATCTTTCTCCCAGAAGACTGTAGAAAATTCTTCATTATAATTTAATTTTGCAGGTATTGAAATTGCAAAAAACGAAAAAGCAAGATACCGAGTTGGACCAGAACTTGAAATTTGGTGAGAACACATTTTTATTTTCCTGAATGTGAAATAATATGTTGCTGCTTAATAGAAAAAAGGCATTAATATGTACTCAGTGGTGTACACTTTCAATTTTTCCCTCCTGAAACTAAATTTGTTATTTAATGTACATTTCTGTTGTCATTTGTTGTTTTAATCTTAAGAATCAAAATGGGTAATAGCAACATCATGCCTGCTAGAAACACAGTTAAAAGCAATTGCAACATATCCATTTCCATAAGTAATTTTATAGTCTTCATTTTAAATGTGGTTAACAATTTTAAATAAAAAACACTAATTCTGCATGAGTTGTGGAAGTTGTCCAGAAATGAAGCTAGGCAAACTTAGTAGAGGAAATGAGATCCATAGCAGCAAGCAAGACATCAAAGTAACTTTTTAAACACATATAATTTCTGTTAGAAAGAAAACCTGGTGTTTGGTTGTCCATGGGGCCATCTACACTGATCATTTAATACATTTTCAAACCAGTATTGAAGAAAGTGTTTTCACTGTGCAGTTAATTACATAGGAAATCCTGGAACCAGTTCGAGGCCCGAATAGTGATTACATAAACCACGGAGCACTAAGGCACATTAAGGGTTTTTTTCCCCACTTACTTTCATGGGAGTTTGTTGTTTGGGTACCACAGTTCGAAGCTAATGTAGATGGGGCCCATGGCTTCAGACAGTCAGAACTGTTAAAGTTGACAATTCCAACACATGGTATAGTCTATGGTAGTGTTTCTCAAACTGTGCTCCTCCAGGTGTTTTGGACTTCAGCTTCCATAATTCCTAGCAACTGGTAAGCTGACTGGAATTTAGGGAAAGTTGGTGTAACCAGATGTTTCTGAGGGAATGTGTTTCCTCCAAGGAGATTGTTTTTATGTGGAAAGCCATGATTTTTGTGTGTACAGTCTCTATTGATGAATATACGTATGACTACTGTATTTCCCACATACACCCTTCAGGAATTTGTCATTCATCCAGATTTTTTTTTTCTGTTTGTACACATTAACGAGTGTGTAAGAATATGGGAATTCACGAAATAGGTGTATATCTATATCTATATACAGTATATATATTTAGATTTTTTTTTACCCTTGTGAAACCAGCTCAGAATTTCTTCCCACATGTGTTATGCTCTTTGTCTCATTTATTTTCTTCCTATTACCTTTCCTCTGCAGTGGATATGGCTGTTCAGATCATTACTATGAATCAGATACACTCTTACATTCATTTCAAGTTCTGAGGAAGCTTTTGGAATCTCCTGTTAGTCAAGACATAATATGTGATGTTGGAATGTAAGTACTATGTAATTACATTGTACAGTGTGCTGCTGAGGAACAGAAATATATTGAAATTATACCATAGCGTTCCACCAGGCTTAAATGATTGAAAGTGAAGGTAGATGGCTTCTAGTATTGATCTTGATCTGTTGAGCATTGTCAAGATAGAATAATAAAAGATGGACACAAATGAAAAGGTTTTCTAATTGATGCTAGAAAGGAAATGCTGGAAAGTAGCAGTGTTGTTATGTGAAGGATAGTCAAAACTGGATTTTCTTTTGTTCCTCTGTTTTACATAATTACATACCCTGTATTAGGGGATCTTGATAGCTCACGTCACTGGCTTTTCTTTTTTCTGTAGGCCTGTTATGCATCGAAATGTTCGCTACAATTGTAGAGTGATCTTTCTAAACAGGTATGCTCCCACTTTTCTATCAAATAACAATATCTGTCATTTCCCATTGCTTTTAATGGAAGACTGAGCACATGCTTGATTGACAATAAATGTGGAGGTTGTTTCTAAAAGGTACCGAATTAATCTGAACAAATTTTACAGAAATCAAAAGAAACATGCTGGGGGTATGCATTTTTTCTGTAAAATGCAATTTTCCAAGCTCTGTGCCAAGGTGATTTAATTGTTTTGATTAGTGCGTAATATTCTACTCCTAGCCAACAATGTGCTGCCTCCTATAACTCATTTTTCAATTTCTTTGGTTTTCATGCCTTTTGGAAACAAACTACACATTATAGAAACCCAAGACTGGAAGCTCCATGGTGACTTATGCCAGTGTAATACGCTTACACCAGTGTAAGGCACTTTTGGAAATGGTTACAGTGGGAGAGAAGAGAATACAATTTCCATCACTGGTAAAACTCCCCTGCCAACTTCCAAGCAACTTGGGAGTTGTCAGGGAAGCTTATTTAATGACTACAAATGACTTCTTATGCTTGTTACTCCATTCCTGGTTGTACCTGGTTTTACTCTTGCTGTTGTAACACCTATGCTGGCATAATCATGCTAATCAGCATGAATTCTCAAAATTGGTTAATTTAAGCAGGTGAAAGAATATTTAAATAGTATTTCTTAAAACTTTTGCTTTCATTTAGTTAACATTTGATTGGTTTCTTGGTGTTGTTATTCAAGGAAAATTCTTCTAATACGGCCAAAGATGGCACTGGCAAATACAGGAAACTACCGGGAAATGCGATGGTTTACACCTTGGAGTCGATCACGGTAGGCTACATAAATATTTTAAATTCTTATTACATTTATATCTTGCCATTTTTCCATCATGCAAATTAGGGTGTTTAACAGGAGATGTCATGCCAGTCTCCCTTTGAATCATTGACCAACATTAGACCTTCTTAGATTCAACATGAAGATCATGTCATGAGATGATCTTAGTGAAATCATTTTCACTGTGGCCCCTTCCACACAGCTGAATAAAATCCTACATATATGGCAGTTTGGACTCAAACAACCCAGTTCAAAGCAGATATTGTGGGATTTTCAGCCTTGATATTCTGGGTTATATGGCTGTGTGGAAGGGCCCTGTGACAACTTTGTATAATTGCATCAGACATAAACAAACTTTACAGCTATTCTGAAGTGTAGACATTATCCAGTCTACACTTGGTTGGCTCTTGGTTGAATTAAAAGCTTTTTCAGAGCCTCTTTTTGTAACCTCTTGAGGCTTTTCATAGCCTTGTGAAGCTTTACATTTATCTGTTGTTTATCCCTTTTCAGTACAAAGATATTTATATCAGATTGCCTCATGCTGATAACTTTTAGATTACAGCACGTCCCAAGGTCTTCTTAAATGACTTGGATGGGGTGCTGTAGCACCTACCAAGGCCTGCTAGAATGGGTAGGGATGAGGTGAGTTATAGCCCCAAACACCTGGAGAACATGAGTTTTTAATAAAGCTGCTATATATCAAGCCCAGTTCATGGCACATCAACCATGTATGGGCATCCACAAAGACATCCTTTGCCTGGGATAGTGAACTGGGTTGGGAAGAAATTGAGAAGATGGAGTGGAGAAGGTTGTCTCTTATAGACAGTGCAGGCTTCCTTTTATATTTAGCCACTACTTTAGTTTGATTTTTTTGAAGAAAAAAAAATCAGTTATATTATGAAAGTTCCAAAATTAAGACATCACAGATAATTTTCTTGCTGAAGTTGTGAAGGAGTATATGGGCAGTGAACACAACATATTTATGTACTCATTTGTGTTAAAATTTGTTTTTTCTTCCAGTAATGTAGAAGAATATTTTCTTCCCAGGATAATACAGGAGGTAACGCTTCAGGTAAGGCAATTTCTTCCTGTCTGTTAGCATGCTTAACTTTTTACAAATAAAGGATAGATGGCTTATAGGAAGTGCTCTTTTTTGTTCTGTTTCCTATGAAAATGTCATAATCTGTGGTTTTATTTTTGACTCTATTAATTAAAAATAGACCTGGTAAATTAATAGACAATTGCAGTGTTAGCACTGGTGAGAACATTGGAACCTATGTGTCTTTGGACTCTGAACCTCCTGATGAAATTACAGTTGCTTGCCATATTTTCATGTTTAAATTTAGCAGAATTTATTAATACAATCTCTCTGAATAATTTGGTCCTTCAGCGTGACCTTATGGTCAACTTATGATGAAAGTTGATCATGGAGATGTGCTAGAGGACCTTGAGATTTTGGGGTAAGAATTATGGATGTTAATATGACCTGTAGATAAGTCTAGGGTCATTCTGTAGAGAGACTAAAGCACTAAGGCCGTCCAAGGAGGCCAGCTGCCTTTGCTGACCGCTGCTGCTGCTGCTGCCATTTCCCCCACCCAGGCATTCAAAAAGATGTTTCATCAGTACTCAGTGAAGGAGATGTTTCCTTTAAATAGTAATAGAGATATGGTATTAAACTTATCAAAAAAGCAACTGAGTTAACAGTGATATCACAGTGAAGTCACGCTTGACTGGACTACTTCTTTTTCACTTTAGAAATGCAGAGGAAATACACTGACGACTAAGATCAATGTGAAACTGTCAGAGAAGGAAGTAATCTCATTGTGTAGATGATTACATATAAAGTCTTGAAACAAATTTGAGGCTTAGGTGCTTATATACAGAGGCTAGTCTTCAGCCAGTTCCAGGATTTGGCTTCACGATCGTAGGCTAATTGGGTTTTTTCTCACCTACTGCAGTTCGGATGTGTTGATCTCTGGAGCACCTTAATTGTTTTCACCATGTCATGTGGTTTATACTTAGGCATGCTGATGTGTGTTGCTGCTTGCGTTTGTGCACATAATCTAAATATATATTTCAAACTGCATTAAGTGGTCAGTGTAGATGTGCCCCGTTTCCTATGCCATTTCACAAAAGTAAAGCTTGCAAGACTAAAGTGTTGTATTGTCTCCTTCATTGTGCCAAGATTGTGGATGGTTCCAGAAACACAAGTCCTACTTGGCTGTCTTCATTATTCTAGCAATAATTGTGTGGATCACAGGCATGGAGGCTCACTCTTTCTGCCTACACATCTACCAATCCTGCTCTTCATTTGTTGATGGAAGATATGAGGAAGGGAGTCTGACATACATGTACAGGCTTAACATTGAACATGTAGAGCTTCAGATCTTGGAGAGAGCAAATGTGTGTAGGGAAGAGTCTCCTGTTTGGACCTTCCACTAATATATGCTTTTGTTTGAGCAAGAATACCTAAATAGAACTAAATTAATTTTGGCAGCATCTCTGGATTTTTGGCAACTGTTAAAATATGACTTTTTCAGAAGACTGTTTTCTACAGGCTAATAGCCTTTGGGACATTTTCTCCTACTTCTTTTCAGGTTGCTATGGCCTTTTTGGATGTGCACATTTGATTAATGAAACAGATTGTATAGGATGTGTCTATCACATTTTTTGGTCAAATCTCATTATTATTATTATTATTATTGATGTATGATTTGTGCTCCTCCCCCCCACTCTAATGATCCTTAATTTCCTTGTTTATCCCAGGAAAGTGTCCCAATTGGTGATGCGGTACTGTCTACCTTAGATACCTGCATAGGGACTGAAATCTGTGAAGAACTGTGGATACCAACCAGGTATGGGTATCTGGAGAAAACATCTCTGCAACTACTAAAGTAATCAAAACCCAAATTGATTACACTGGCAAACACACATTTTGTACCTTGATTTTTAAAAAACATTGGATTCAGTAGCAAACCCAGGGTTGTAGCCCCTGTCATCCTAGCAGTCCAGTTCTTTTGCGGGGTGGCTTCCAGAGCATAAGAGAAAATGACCTTCCCTCTGTTTCCTCTAGCGAGTGAGTAGTGAATGGCATTCCTCTCACAGATATTGGGAATCCAGCCTGTTCTGCCAAATAGCAACCTGATGTGGAGTGAAATTACAGTTTAGACAGTCAAACAAAAAGTTGTTGTTCAGTGAAATCTGCCTGAGTTCACCGTTCACATTAGTGCTTATCATTAACATTCAATATGGTGACTTTCAATTGAGTTTATCTCTTCTATAGCACAGTTAAAAATTCAAAAGCCATTTGTATGTGTGTGCTCAATTTGTAGTCCTCACATTGAGATGGGAATTGACGGTGTGGAGATCTTCACAAATTCCTCAGCAAGTCATCATGTATTAGGAAAAGCTCATACTCGAGTGGAATTAGTAAATTCTGCAACAGCAAAGGTAAATGTTCTTGTAATCATCTCCCCCACTATAGTAAGTAAGAAGTAAGTATATGGGTGTTACATTTTAATATCATCAGTAGAGTCCATCAAAACTGACTGCACTTGGAATTCCTTCATATCAAAGTTACTGCATCATGTGCCATTGGAACAGAGCTTTTATTTTGTTTGAACTTTCATAAAAGCAGAGCCTTTTGGAATTCTTTATAAACAGACCTTTAGGTTTTTGTGAAAACCAAGAAGACAGTATCTTTTATTATTGCCTTACTTCTGGTCTGTGCATATGTCCAAATCAAATATGAGAACTGGCCATATATTATGTCTATATGGACCCTTCTATATTTAGGAAGGAATTTTATTTGAACTGGGAATATTCAAGCAGATAAAGCTTTCTGTAGTCTGGAGAACCATTGTTGTTACAGTGTTATGTAAAATTGCTGTATTGATCATGCAAAACACTGAAAGGTCACTAATCCACCTACATTCATCCATGCATTTCTGTTACTATGGAGAAATTCAGTGGGGACAAGTATATACTTTTTATGTATAGACACAAAAATAACAATTTGGAAGTTTGCCTTTATGCTCACAAAAGTTAGTGTCCGGAGGGTTCTGCCTATTGGTTTTCATGAATTTAAGATCAATCCAAGGGGGCTTGTTGACTATTATCTGCTGCTACTTTTTGAACACTATGACCAGATTGCAGAAAAAGGTAAAACCACGTACATGTGTATAACATGGTTAAGCCTGAAAGGGTTTACTGAATGATGTGTGGTTTTTTTCAGAATGGTGGCATATATCTCTTAGCCAATCAGAAGGGCTGTGATGGTGATCGTCTCTATTATGATGGCTGCGCCATGATTGCTATGAATGGAAGCACCGTTGCTCAAGGTGTTCAGTTCTCTCTGGATGATGTGGTAATGCTAATTAACTGAAACATCTGTAAATGGAATGGGAAGGGATAAACATCCTCACAGTTTAATTACAAATTAATTACTAGATTAAAATTCATATTAGGCCCCTGTGTATCAAAATTCTTTGTATGCTTTAATATTGGAATATGGTTAAAAACTTCTACCATATTGCCATCCATTTGATTGCTGTTATAAAATAAATGTAAGTAGGTATATAGTGAAAGCTCAGTGAGAACTCTGAACCACACAGCTAATTTCCTTTTCCTTTCCTTTTCAGGAAGTCTTGGTTGCCACACTAGACCTAGAAGATGTCAGAAGTTATAGGGCAGAAATATCCTCTCGAAACCTAGAAGTGAGATTTACCATCATTTGCATCCCAGAACAACCAAGCCTGTAAAAACCAGGCCTATTTCTATGTATAAATGCTATATTCCCTTTGTTTCATTAATTCCCCTTTCTTTTCGTTTACAAATTCTCAGGCCAGTAAAGTGACTCCTTACCCCAGAATAAAAGTACACTTTGCACTTTCATGCTCTGATGACATATGTACGCCTACAAATGAGCCAATCCAGTGGAAATATCATAGTCTTCCCGAGGAAATCAGGTAAGCAGAAACAGAGATATCAGCTGTCTTGTCCTGTCCTGTTCAGGCACAACTCCATGTTCATGCTGTGGCAGTTACTGCAGTATCATGTATGAGTCAAGCAGAACTGTAATGAACAGTTCCAACCCTTGTCTTTCTTACAGGGCTAATATTTTTCTAAGGCTGATGTTTTCATAAATTTCTTCCTAAGTCCTTGTTTATCTTTCTAAACATATTTGGAATACTTTCTGACTTATGGAATGACGTTTTCTTTTGCATGATTTAGTGCTGTTCAGTCTTATACTTAAATAATTAAGATTAGTAATGGAAAGAACAGAATGTTCTTTTAACTCTTTTTTCCACTCTCAGCATTGCACTCTATACCAATTCTTTTCTTTTTTTTCAACTTCACACTAAATTGTATTATTCTCGTTTCCCTTATTAATCAGATCATGAAATATATTCACAATGTAGTAAGAATTAAGATGTTCAGATACTTTAGTACTAAACATGGCAAGTGAAATTAATTTCACTGACTTTATAGCCTTAGCTAAAATAAGAATGAGCCTCCATGTGATAGATCTGTTATTTGGAGGTAGCATTTCAGACTGCATGACAAAGTGCTGCCACTCATTTGTTGTAATTTGTAATGACCTATGACTTTGAGCTGAACCTTAATAATCCTAGTGAGATTGAGCAGCACAAAGAATTTTTGTAGACTGAAGTAATGTATAAGGTTTGGGATGTTTGTCTAAGAAGAGAGAGAACCAATTTCTAGTTTACAATCCATCATAAAACTGAAGGGGTGTGTGACCTTTTACCACTTTCCACATTTTGCGAGGAGTATAATCCTTTGAACACCTTTACAAAATATGGGACAGTGGGCTCTTAGTATCTGCTGGAGTTTGGTTCTAGGTCCACCCATGGCTACCAAAATCTGCGGATGCTCAAGTCCAATTATATACAGTGGTGTGGTAAAATGGTGTCCCTTATATAAAACAGCAAAAACAAGGTTGACTTTTGGGATTTTCTTTTGGAATATTTAAAAGCTGTGGATGATTGAATCCATGGCCACAGGATCTGTGGATATGGAAGGATGACCATATGTCTCTTTGAACACCTTAAGGGAAGGCGGAATAAAGACAAGGGAAAAATGGGAAACCAGAACCTAAAAGCCTCTTCTTTGTGACATTTTGTTTTCTGACTCTGACATTAAAATCCACCTAGTACAAACACAGCCATAGTTCATTGGAGTAGGTGAAACTTGTAAAAGGGTGGTGGTAAGGAAGATTCCTCATTCCCCTTCCTTTTACATTCCTGTGCTTGTTTACATATATTTTGAAAAGGCACATCTCTCATTTATGCACAAAATGGGCTCTTCATAACTGGTGCAATATGTGTATAATATTACCCAAACCCAAAACATTAGCCAAACCCAAATGCATGGGACTGTGGTGATAAGGGAGATTATTCTTTCCCCTTCCTTTACATTCAAGTTATTGTTTGCATCTATTTTGAAAAGGCACATCTCTCATTTGTGTACAAAATGGGCTCTTCGTAATTGGTGAAATATGTGCATAATATCAGCCAAACCCAAAAGCCTTGAACTGTAATTTTCTTTAGGAATCCATGTGTTTAATTATAATCTAAGTTGTTAAGGCTGCAGACCTATTAAGGTTGAGAGGAATGCTCCATTGAATTTAGTAGGCCTTACCTCTGAGTAAACATGAATTTTCATTTTATGCTGCAGATTATGTATGCGAATTGAGGCCATGACGTTACTTTAAAAAAAGGCAGGAGAGACAAATGGAAAAAACCCCCCACCAAATCTTGCATATTCATTCTGAAATGTGCTTTTTACTTTCAGCCTTGGTCCTGCATGTTGGCTTTGGGACTATTTAAGGCGTAGCAAACAGGTAAAGATTTCCACTTTCTTACTCATCAAATAGTTTAGCATTTTTAGTAGAACCTATCTTATCAGTTTGTGGTGTAGTGATTTGAGTTTTGGGCTAGGACACAGGAAGACCAGGGTTTGAATTCAGCCATCAACATCTACTTTGGGCAAGTCATACTCTTTCGTTCTCAAGAGGACAGCAAGGACACATCTCCTCTGAACAAATTCTGCCAAGAAAATGTTGTGCTGTGATAGCTTCAGCATAAATCAGAAATGACTTGAAGGCACACAACATTGAATATGTTTTTGAGAAAATCTAATTGTGCCATTAATATAAAGTGTATAGTTCAGTCCTGCTTCCTGCTTCCTATGGAGGTAATTGGTAGGGTTTTTATTGGTTTGTCTTTTAAACACATTTTCAAATATTGTACTTTGCTCTTCTTAATCTAGTCCTCATTCAGAGAGTTCTGTAAACTGAGGAGAAAATAGGAATCTGAATTGCCATAGTAGTTAGAATGGGAAATTAGTTCAGAAGCACACCTATACCTGGACTTTCCTTGCAATTACTACATGGTTAGGGGTTTGAATATGCTATTTCTTTATTTTACTATATTACGATCTCTTGGAATTCCAATGGCTAATATCTGACAACAGCAATCTCTATAATGTAATAAAAATGAGGGTAAGAATTGAGGAGGAAAATAAAAAGAAACATATCACCATACATTATCTTTCTCTTTTGCTAGAACATTACTTCTATTCAGTTTCTATTTCCAATATGCTATATAACCATTCTATATTACATATTTTTTGCTTCTTTCTCTGTGTTGACCACATTATGGGGTTACTGCAGGATGCAGTTCTGAGAAGGAGAAGTCCAATAAGCTGATGAGTTGGCTTTATAGTCCCACTCCTACCTCCCATTTATTGGGGTGTTATGTGGTTTCTGGGCTTTATGGCTGTGTTCTAGCAACATCTTCTCCTGTCATTTTGCCTGCATCTGTGGCTGGCACCTTTAGAGGATCCAGCTACAGATGCAATCAAAATGTCAGGAGAAAATGCTGCCAGAACATGGCCATACAATCATACAGCACTCCAGTGATTCTGGCTGTGAAAGCTTTCGATAATACATGATTGCATTAATGTGCATTTTCCAAAGCTTTTTTTTCTAGAATAACTTGACTCGAACTATGAAAGGAACCTTTCTGGCTATATGCAACCAGAATTAGATAACTTCAGGTGCAGGAGTCTGCACTGTAGACTTAGAGAAAAAAGAGTTGGTGTCTTTTCAGAATAGTCAATGCATTTTTATTCTTTCTTTTATTGTAATTTCTTAAGGGAGGATTTCTCTTGCCACTGAGTGGTGGAGTGGACAGTTCAGCAACAGCCTGTATTGTGTACTCCATGTGTTGCCAAGTTTGTTACGCTGTAGAGAATGGAAGTAAGTACACCTTAAAACTGGAGATATTTCAAAGCTTTGTTATAGCATGGGGCAGGCAAATTCTGTTAGGCCAAGTGTCAGTTATTCAACACCAGTCCACAAACAATGGGACATCATCAGTCAGTGATCAGAAGTCCACTTATGATTTTGCTTTTTTTGGATTTCGTAGGTGCATCCCATTCCTGATTCAAAACTGCTTCTCTGAATGGGAAAACCAGCTTCTTAAACTTGAAATGTTTTTGCCAAAAGGCAGTGACCGGGGTGGGGTGGGGTGATGAGCTACAAAATAAGACTGGGGTGCATTCACGTGGCCCGCAAATTGCACTTTGTACATCCCTTCTATACATAATTGTTTTTCAGATGTTTATAGGATTTATTTTCCTCTTCTAGTGTCTCAGTTAAGCATATAGCTTATATTGAGTCAACCATAGTCAGTATTGTTAGTAATAATAATAATAATAATAATAAAACTTTATTTATACCCCGCCACCATCTCCCCAGTGGGGACTCGGGGCGGCTTACATGGGGCCATGCCCGGGAAAAATACAATATAACACAATATAAAAACAACATATCATAATACAATTACAACAATACAATAAAGAATCATATACAGTACAACACAGAATCCAAAAGCAGTATAACAGGGCAGGCCGCACTGACACTCAGTTAAAACTCGGGGTGAGAAAAGGATAAGAAAAAGGATAAGAATAAAACCACAGGGAACTAAGGAAAAGATAGCAGACAGTCTAGAGGATAAATAATGGGGGCGTAACAAAAGCATGTAACAGTTACTCTCCGAAAGCACATCGGAAGAGCCATGTTTTTAGATCTTTCCTAAAGTCTGAAAGAGTGGGGGCTTGCCTGATTTCAATGGGCAATGAGTTCCATAAACGGGGGGCCACAGCAGAAAAGGCCCTCTCCCTAGTTCCTACAAGGCGGGTCTGGGATAAAGGCAGTGGCTAAAGTACTAAAGTACTAAAGGTACTAAAGGTCTTGCTTGGAAGTTGCCCAGGATTAGGACTTTCTGTTAGCAAAACATGTGCTGTAATATGGAGCTACCTTTTTCCCCTTGAAGGAATTCTCTGAGCACCCAATCCCAAATCCTAAAATTCACACCAATAATCTTGTGCATCTTTACATTACAGACCCATCTTTGAGAGAAGTTAGTCCTTTTTTTGCTGACCTTCTTATTGAGGCATGCTTGGGGGAACATGCTGTTCTTTACGACACAGTTTCAACATCAATGTTGTAAAACATGGCCTTGCACCTAAAATGTGTTTGGGGTGGAAACAAATATTTCAGAACTTCAGTCGCAAAGACCTCTGTATTTCCAAGTGTTCCTGTTGTGACATGTTCTCCTTATAGGCATTATTATGATCTGTTTTGGGGAAATTATAAATTGAAACATAAAGGCAATTTTATTTTGTAGAAATTGTTTCTGGTGGAAGCCTTTTAGGCACTTTTTCACCCAAAGTGCCGATACAGACTTTTAACTGTGGAGGACATTCAAAGCCTATATGGAAATGAAGGTCGTAAGGACCTAAGTGATCGAAACCAAGTCATAAACATAATTAAAAATATAGCACAAGTTCATCTCTGTCTTAAGCTTGGGCAACCTTCTTTCAAGGCCAATGTATCTAAGAAGATAACAACCTCACTTTATTACAGTGTGATGTGACTGAGGTCTGCTGAGAAGAGCATTTCATTGCAAATATTTCTTCTTGTAGTGGCATAGAAAAAAGATGCAATCCAGCCAGCAATGAGTATGTCATTCCCATTTATTTCTGTGTTTGAAATACATGAGGGAGCTATTGCACTGAAATTCAGAAAATCTTAGAAATGCTTTACTTTAACTTACTCATGCCCAAATTGTTGCAAAACTACATTCTTAAACATGCAAATTTAAGTGTAAATTCCGTGAAACACTGTAGTATATATATTTCATGAAAAATGTATTGAATTATACTAGTTGTGTGCATGAAGAAAAATCAAACCTAACATTTGTTTAACAGAAGTAATAATGTACATCCAAATGCTTAATGTAACCACATTTTCTTTTCTTCATATCTTGTATAAACAAAAATGAACTATGCAAGCTATTCCAATTATGTGTTAATCTTCAAGAAAACAAAGAAGTGTTTTTTATATTCATCGCTCATTTAATATTCATCTTTATGTTTAATTTCAGTTAAAGAAAGCTTACCTAAACCAGTAAACTGGAATATATCCATGTTTTCATCTAATACTGTATTGTATTTTGCAAAGTGAAACAGTGGATGTTAACTTTGTTATTATGGAAAGATAGATATTTAAAAAAAGATTCACTCAGTTTGTTTCCCTTTTGTTTGTTTCCTTCTCATTATTTTTAGATCAGAGTGTTTTGGATGATGTACGTAAAATAGTAAACGATGAGGCCTATATACCAACAGAGTCACAGGAATTGTGTAGGCGCATCCTGACAACTTGCTACATGGCTAGTGAGAACTCGTCTCAAGAAACACACAACAATGCAAAATCTTTGGCTGGAGAAATTGGCAGGTATACACTTGTGTTTATAACACATAGTATGATAAAAAGCACGTGGGCCCCAATTACGATCAAATTGCATGTGACAGCTATCATGGCACTATATCGGAATGGCTGTTCAGTTTAAAAAATGCTTTGGGATACCATCTTCTTTTGTTGGATTACGGTAGGTAAATCCCATAACATCCTATGGTTGCAGAACCTTCCTTTGCTTGATGCACTGAGATTTCTCTCTCTAACTATTTTAAATTTCTTTCCTTATAGGTTTTGTGATTTTATTTTTCTTTCAAAAATAGGATTATTTTAAAGGCAGGATATTTGTTTTAAGAATACCAATTAGGGAAGACAGAGTGGTATCTTAACCCAACAGTCCTGTATTTTAGTTGTGAATATTCCTCAGGCCACTGATGTGGAGTGTAACGATGACACATTTTCTTCCAGTACGGTGATACATTAAGAGTTTAATCAATTCTATGACTGTGCTCTTAACTCAAATTGCTTTTATCTCAAACCTGATTTTTTCTCAAAGTGAATGTATAACTGCACATTCACATGAAACAATAAAAAGATCAACTTTTAAATGGTAGAAGAACAAAGTTCTGGCAAAGATACACAAAGTACAAAGTGAAGAGGCAGAAGCATCATTTTCTTCATACTGTATTCATTCCAGCCTCACTCCCTCTCTTGCTTTCTATTCCCCTCTCTCTCTTCATGAAGCCAAATGTACCAGGAATAAAAGCCACACAAAATCAACTGACCCAAAATTCCTCAAAGCAGACAAGAGCAAAGCACACAGCAATTTCCCAAAGCGGACAAGAGCACAAGGCACTCCCTTGAAGCCCTAAAGTCTTGTACTCTTGCATTCCCTCTCACGCTAGCTCTTAACTCAAAATGTTACTTGTATGCCAACGTGAAACCCAGGCCAAGCAACAGCTTTTAACTCAAAACACTCTTAAGTTGGGATGCTCTTAGGTTGAGATTCCACTGTCCCTTACTTTGACGTTTACTGTGTATCTTGAGCTCTGTTCTTATCATTAATATCGTTTCCCTCCTAATCTGGAATTAGGTCCCTGCTTCATCACTATGTAGTATGGATTTTATAAAGTCTTTCTTCAGGAAAAAGTTCTAGGCTATAGGCTAACTAGGGAAGGCTTGTGGAGCACAATTGTCTCTCTCTCTCTCTCTCTCTCTCTCTCTCTCTCAATACAGGTAGTTTCCCATGGACAGTACCTTGAAGAGGAACAGAGAATAGAAAAAGTGGTCTCAATGTTTCTTTGTGGTTTTTATTCTTATTTCTTTCTCACCCCGAGTTTTAACTTAGTGTTCATGTGTCCCGCCCTTGTTTTTATTGTTCTTCTGATTTTGCGTTGTAATGTATATTTTCATTTATTGTATTGTTCAATGTGTTATGATTTGTTGTTCTTTTTATATTCTGTTATATTATATTGTTCTGGGCATGGCCCCCTGTAAGCCGCCCCGAGTCCCCGTTGGGGAGATGGTGGCGGGGTATAAATAAAGTTTTATTATTATTATTATTTTCCATCCCTCCATCCTTTTGTTGTGCCTCTCAGTAGGCCTCTCTTGCTTTATGACGGGACCCTCATGAACAGCACTGGGCAAGAGGAGCCATCCTTGTTGAGGAGTGTGCTTCTAAGAACTACCTTATGTTAATCTGTCTTGGAGTCTGCTCTTTTTGTCCTTGTGAGACTGTTAAATTGTTCAACACAAACTTATGGACAGGTTTCATTTTCTTTCCCTTTCTAGCTATCATATAAACATAAATATAGATGGAGCAGTGAAGGCCATTTGGGGGATCTTCAGCACAATAACAGGACGGCTGCCTCAGTACCGAGTTGATGGAGGAAGCGTCAGGGAAAATCTGGCTCTACAGAATGTCCAGGTACATTTGTTGTTTCACCTTTGTCTTTCCTTGTTTCAACCTTAATTTTCCAAGAGAGACAAATAAATTACTGTATTCCCTTTGTTTGGGGAGATGATAATGTACTATTTATATATCTTAGGGGGTTGGTGAGTTTCAAGAACATGGTAGAGCTGGATTATTTCAGACTGTTGGTAACTTGCAGAACCAATGTCAGATAATTCATTTAGTCTATGCACACTTTACCAAGATCTGCTGTCTAACTCCTCAAATCAGGGAGGCACAGTAAGACCCCTGTATCTGCAAGGGATATGTTCCCGCCAAACCACAGTTTACTGAAACTATAGTTATGACTGAACAGCATTAAATTACTTGACTTCTAATCTCAGCATGTCATAGAGTTGGATTTGAGGACCTAAGAGATTCCTGGAGAGGTATCCTCTAGAAATTTTCTAGGACCTTCAACCCAATTCTATGGCAATTTTCAAGGGAGGCATACGATAGAGTTGTCTACAGAACCTAATAAGTGAGCCCCCTCCCCCAAGCATGGTAAGTGAAACTGTGTGGTTTCCTTCTTTATGGAGTTTTTGCTATATTTGCTCTTTTCTGCTTGTTAGAATATATGGGAATGAGACTCATACAGCCTTCCTAAGGTTCTTGGATTGCACATCCCAGTCAGCATCGAGAAAGAGGAGGAATGTCTGGGAGTTATAGTCCAGCAGAAGGTGGAGGGCTTAATGATTTTCACCCCTGCAGTGCATAGTTCATCCCAAAGACATCTGTCCCTTGTCCTCACAGTTAGTGATCAATAAGTAGATCCCAAGTGTGTGGAGTCTTTGGGTCTCAGCCATTTCTGCTTATATCTCCCATCACTCCCACCCAACATGACTAGTAGCAAGAAATTGTGGGAGCTGTAGTCCAGAGCATCTGCAGGATTGCAAGTTGCCCATCCCAGCTTTACATAGTACTTCATACTACTGTCACAGATACTTAGATTAACCATGACCAGCCCTTCAATAATTCCTGCTTTATTAAAGGCTGGTTTCTAAATTTGATTTCTAGGCCAGAATAAGAATGGTGTTCGCCTACTTGTTTGCACAGCTGTCCTTATGGACTCGTGGGATGCCCGGTGGACTGTTAGTCCTTGGATCAGCTAATGTGGATGAAAGGTTTGTGCTAGTTAAGATTGTTAGGTATTGAGAATGAACCTCTCTACTGACGTATGCACATTCCTGAAGTGCAGGCAGAAGAAAAAAGACAAAAGAATCTCTGAACATCAGAAGTGCATTGGGAGGACAACTCAATCAGTTGGTGCTTGTAGGTATTCATCTATAATGTTTCAGCAATTGCCTAGGACTTTATCGGATTGGGATATAATCCATTTATATCAGCATGCATCCCATATTTTTTAGGACTGGATGCACATTGTATTGAGATGGGATATATACTCATCATACCTGATTAATTACAATTCTTATCATTTGAAAATACTATGCTTTGACTCATCACACCATGGAAGACTGGCTCCTCCCAATCCATTCAAAACGTTCCCTACATCACTCTATGACCATTAAAAAAGTTGTTGCTGATGGGATGCATATACATTTTCCTATCACACACAAAAACAGTGCTTCAGCTACGGAAGAATCTGTTGTATTAAAAAAACCTACACAATTAGAATTCTGTTTGCAAATAATCAGTTTCGCCGACGCTTTGCAGATAGATTCCAACGGAATGCTGATGGGATGGGACAAACATCATGTGATGGGACCCATTCAAAATCATTTTGAAACAGTCAGAAATGGGAGTATTTCGTAATGTGATAAGATCCTTAGTTCTGTTTAGAGCTTTACAAAACCCTTTAGGATTTGGATTTTAAATGTCAATATGTGTTATGTGTTATATATTTGTTAAAGAATTAAGTCCTATTCCATTTTATCACTACTGCTTGTATCTGATTAAACAGTTATAAACCTAATTACATACAGGTTGAAGCACTGAACTGCTAAATTAGGTGCCCTGAAAAAAATTACATACACATGTGAACAAATGACACTAAACAAGTAGGCTAGACAGAATCTATCTTTACCAGCTATTACACTCCACGATAGTTCAAAAACATACTCTACTTATTGAGGACTGATAGTGATTGGTAGGTGGTCACTCCACAAATGTTGAGGTTCCTTCCATTTTTGGCAAGTATCTTGACTGTTCATTCTCCTTCTTTGGAAATCTTAGAGATAGGAGAGAGCTGGACAACATTTATAATGGAGATAATTGTACTTCATAAACTCCTTTTGTCTCAAACCATGTAAAGAATCTTCTCAAAAAAATAACACATCCATGTCACAATTTGCTAGAGATTTGAAACACTTAATGCTGAATTACCTAATGGCTTGGGAAGGGGACAGTGTTGATCCAAAGATCTTTTTTGAGGTACAGATCAGTCTGTCCCTTCTATAGGATTCCTGAACTTTTAAAACTGTACCTTGTAAGCTGAGTTATAAAAATGAACTACTTGAATACCTACATGTTTGTGTTAAAAAGATGGGAACTGAAATCTATATGAATATATGTAACTAGTCATGTTGATCTCCACTTTGTAGACTTGATTTCCTTATGAAATCCTCCTTTTAACTTTCACTCTCCCTACCCCAAAACAATGCTAAGGTTTTTTTTTTAATGTTCTACCCTTTAGCCTTTGGGGATATTACACAAAGTATGACTGTTCCAGTGCTGATATCAATCCCATTGGGGGAATTAGCAAGGCTGACTTGAAAACTTTCATCCAGTACTGCATTGAGAATTTCCACCTCATGTCTCTCAAAGGGTAAGACGTGACTTAATGAGACTTTGTTTTTGCATGCATTCTGCCGTGAAATGGGTTAGCATCTTGATACTTGTTTCTCTTCTGTGATAATTATACATGTTGCTAAATGTTACAGAATGCTAATCTTAATTAGTGCTTGCAACTTAACTGCAGTCAAGTTCTGAAGGCCAGTGCTGGTTAAAGCATGCTTTCATCTACTGTGGTTCCTTAACCAACTGTAAACTACGCCTTGGTACATAAACTATGCCTATCTAATTAAATATCAAAATAATAAACATCTTCCAGAGAAATACACATTTCCATTGGTGTAAAAATCAAATTGTAGTATAGATAAAAGAACAGGAACTGCAAGTAAATATAGCCATCTCAGACATAGTGCTTGTCAAAGATAATATGAGTCGGTTTTATATGAACGAGATAGAGTTGTTTTGGGATAAGGATAGAATTGTTTTTAGCATTTTTTTGTGGCATTCAGTGGCCAGAATGCTAGTGCTGTACTATCCCTGGTGTAAGCAGATGCATTAGGAAGCTAAAGATCAGGAGTACAGAAGTGATAAAGGAAATTAGGACCTGGAGAAATAGACAGTGCAGATAAAACAGATTTAGTCTGCTTACCTCCATTACTGCCATATAATCCTTGTAAAAGTGCAGCCACTACCTTTGTGTACCAGCAAGGAATACTCTCTGAAATATGGCCTTCAGCACAAGGTATTCATTGGCGGTTCCCATTCAAATCCTAACCAGGGCTAACCCTTCTTAACCTCCAAAATCAGACAGAATCAGATTCCTTTAGGACAGTGGTTCTCAACCTGTGGGTCCCCAGATGTTCTGGCCTACAACTCCCAGAAATCCCAGCAAGTTTACCAGCTGTTAGGATTTCTGGGAGTTGAAGGCCAAAACATCTGGGGACCCACAGGTTGAGAACCACTGCTTTAGGATATTCAGGCCTGACCCCATCAAAAACAATTGAAAGTAAGCTTCAAATAAATAGCCTTTTCTGAATTTATTATTTTGAAAAGGTACAGCAAAAGAAATAGTGTATGCAGGAGCCCATCATAACATGTCTACAGTATGGCTACTTAGATTTTCACTGCAAACAGATAAAATATAAATAAATGACATTCAATCTATGTACAGGCTGTATTCATTATTGAATGTTTTTTTAAAAAAAAATCATTGCAATGTTACTCAAGATAGTACATCAATAATTTTACAATATATATACTCATATTCTTCCATTAAGAAGAATTATATTCTTCTTTTAATAATTGTTTGGGGGGGAGGTGGAATATATGGAATCAAGGTAGCAGTAAGTGGGAAGCACTTCTTTAAAGCAAACCAAGAAACTTATTTTTACTGCTTGGATTTCTTTTATCTGTACAGCATTCTATCTGCACCACCGACAGCAGAGTTGGAGCCCATGAAGAAAGGGCACATCGTTCAAACAGATGAGGTAAAGGGTAGCCGTTACAAAGCTCCCTTGTAGCCCTAATTTGTAGCCAATGCATGTTTATATTGTATTTTAATCCTGCATCAAGATTAGTCTAGATTGCTTTGTCAAGAAAAGCTAATTTTTTGACATAGCAAATTGCTTGTATAAGTTCATGCCTTTCCCAAATTTTTTCCTGATGGAAACCTGTAAAGTGGGCCACTAGCTTGTTGTCCTGTGTTGGCTGAAATGGATGAGAGTTGCTATCCAACATTTTGTAGGGAACTACTCAGTAGACATATATTGGTGCATGAAGTATCTCCATAACATGATGTCATTGTTGCCCAGAAAAGGCTTTTGCACACTTCTTTCGTGGCCTGTAGCCAGATCTCTCAAACTTTAGTTCTCCAGATGTTTTGGATTTCAGCTCCAAGAAACATCAGTCAGCTTGCCCAGTATTCAGGCATTTCAGAGTTGAAATACAGAAACATCTGTAGCAACAAAATATGAGAATAGTATTCTGGGCACTTCAGAACCCAGTTTCCAGGACATTCACCAACACAGACATCACCTATGTCTCTCCTTAACAGTATACATAGTGGTTCTCACCATAGAAACCATGATGTTTCCTTTTCACCTCTACAAACCTTTGGAATGTGTTTTGGATACAATTATATATATGGATTTATTTATTGGACATATCTGTGAGTTGTCCATCTGCCTACAGTGGCAGATATCCAGTAAAAACTGGATTTTTGGTCACAATAAAATGGCACCCAAAGCCATTAAAAACTTGATGCAATAGTGTTCCAGATTCAATCTGTGGCATCTTGGACCTATTCATGGTTCACACTTAGAAAGCTATGATTACACTTTGCTATGGTGAAAAATCCCATGGAATCCTAGACTTTATGTTTTGAGGATGTACTAGAGCTCTGTGGCTCAGCATTCTAAATGCCCTTCCATCCACTACAAATCCCAGAATGCCATAGGATGGCATCATGGCAGTTAAAGTGAAATTACAGCATTGTTATTATTATTTAGAGCAGGTACTGTTGCACTAAATTGACTTTTGCGTGTAAAAGTGTGTCTTATGAATCCATGCCCTAATTCAGTTTTGATTTGCTTTGTCTTCTGTCTGTGTCTATTCCTTTCTCTCTATGTGTATTTATGTTTAATTTCAGGCAGATATGGGGATGACATATGCTGAACTCTCTGTCTATGGCAAGCTGAGAAAGATAGCTAAGGCTGGACCTTACACCATGTTTTGTAAACTGATCACAGTATGGAAAGATTTTTGTTCTCCAAGAGAGGTAATACAAAAACACCTCTCCCCAGTATTCAACCTTAGGTCTTAGACTGGGTCATAGGATAGAGTCAGAAACAAAGGAATTTTAAGTCCAGGAAAAGGATAATGTTAAATGGCCTCACAATAGAACAGGATATATCAGCATTTCTCCCCACCTGGTATAACATATATAAAGAAGGAAAGGGATAATATTTAGAGGAGAGCATCCAAATATGTTAATATATTAGCCCTAGATTGGGAAATTGGCATTGTGTTGAAGGCAAGTTCTTCTATCATCTATTAAACTATTTTGTCTGTTTTATTTGGACTAAATTCAGCCTTGATACAGTGGCTTCATTTGGACATCATGCCAAAGCACTATTAAGGAAATGTCAAGTTGATTTGATAGGGGTTATTTCCACAATTATGAAAGAAAATGTATGCTGTATAGTTGTGGCTGTATTCAGGATGATACTTTGTTATAATTTGCTCTTTGCACAAATACTCATGTAAACTATAATACTGAGGGTTTTTTTTGTAAACCTCTCAGTGTAAACTATAATACTGAGGGGATTTTTGAGAATGCCAGTTGTAATCTTGTGAGACTGAACATAGTTGGAGTCAGATATATTTCAACTGCTGGATTGTATGCAAGTATGCCACCTCTATTTGGAACTCTTTTCTCATCTAGAATTTTCATTAAGGTTTGAATAAATCCAGACTTCCTAGCCCTAAAATACTTTTTTGTACACTAGGTGGCATCAAAGGTTAAGCATTTCTTCCGAATGTATTCTGTCAATCGACATAAAATGACAACTCTCACACCATCCTACCATGCTGCAAACTACAGTCCTGATGACAATCGGTTTGATCTGAGACCCTTTCTGTATAATTCCTCCTGGTCCTGGCAATTCAGGTGTATAGATGAACAGGTATGTATGATCTCGTTCTTCTGTGTTTAGTGCCCTCGCCATCACTGTAATATGTGAATATATTCAATCAACCCTCCACATTTGAGGGTTTAACTTCTGCAGATTTGATTTTTCATGGATAATATGGTCTGACAATCTCCAGTTCTTCCAGTGTAACTCAATTTCCACCAGAGATTGACCAAAGAGTGTGTTAGAAGACCTAGAGAGGTTCTCCTCAGTGGAAATTTACCACGGAGTCTTATAGAAGGACTTAGAAATTCATAGAGATTTTAAGTTAAAAAACCTCTATGTTTTTATTTGCATTTTTTCTATGTTTTCAGGGATGCGGTGCTCCTAACCTCCGTGAAAGTGGGGGACCTACTGTATATGTACAGAGCAAGTGTGGCAAACCTAGCACATAAATATACTCTTTAGTAGGCAGAAAATAATAAAGCACTTTAAATACCACTTAGAAATGGATGCCAGTATAATAAATTTGCTAAAGGAAGCACAGAATTTGGATTAACTCTTGTATTTATATCCACTCTTCCTCCCAAGGTAGGCTGACAAAGAGCAACCAACAGTTGATACCAGATTTCAAAGTTGTGCAGGGTTTTGCACCTTTTCCCATCTCGGTGCATAATAGGTACTTGACCTATTATAGGTACTTGACCAATAGTGTAATGTGGACTTCAGATTTATTAACAACAACAACAACAACAACAGAACTTCTATAAGACACTTTTCTTATCCTTTGCATTTATAGATGAAAAACAGGAGCTGCCCCATTTGAAAGCAATATAACCCATTTCTTAGCCCATATCTTGTACTGGAGTGAGATAGCTTCTAAGGATGCATCTACACTGTAGAATTAATGCAGTCTGACACTACTTTACTTTCTGTGGCTTGCTGCTATAGAATGATGGGAGTTGAAGTTTTCCAAAATATTTAGCCCTCTCTGCTAAAGAGTGCTGTTGCATCACCAAACTACAAATCTCAGGATTCTAAAACAGCATGGTGGTTTAAGCAGTGCCGAGCTGCATCAATTCTACAGTTTTGATGAACCCCGAGTCTGGGTACCTTACTAGCCAGGACAGCATGAATGTAGTCTCTATTTTGTGCTTTCTGAGTAACAGTGGGCAGAAGCAGTGACTACGGAAGCCTCTCTTCTTTCCTGAACACACCGCAATGAACCCTGTGCTATGCTATCTATTTGTCCAATCCTTCTGCAGTACATTCTCTTCAGTTTCAAAATGTGAGTGTACCTTAGCCAAATCATCATTTGATATTTTTTTTAACTTTTTGAGCCTCAGGGAGATTTGACCTTATTTCTTACCCAAAAGGCAGGTTCGTTCGGTCATAGCTAAAATCCTGCTTTGCGTCAGCATTTAGCCTTGAGGTTTGGGGTGTTTTAAATCTGGATACAGTTCTCCTCTAAGTCCAGGACTAAAGGCATGGAAAAGATCAAGCAGCCATAATCATTATGACTTGCTTGTGGTCTTCAGTCACAGTCGTAACATTATTTTAATATATTTTCTTTTGCTGGACAGAGGAATGTTAACACCTCCGTTTTTTCCCCTGCCAAAGATTTTACACCTTGGTTGCCTTTAATATGATGTTTATGCATGCAATAAAATACTAATTCCCATCTCCCTGAAATGCCAGACATGGTGTAATAGTATCTGACTTCCTGGAAACTCAAAATGCCATGTGGTCCCTACCCTTCTTCTTTTAAAAAAATCTTGTATTGTTTTTCCATCATTTTTTCCACAGCTTAGACCTGACCCAGTCTCCATGAAGTCAAGAGTAAAAATTCTTACTAGCTTCAATGTGAGCTCGTTTTGATATTATTGAGGGACCATATTTTTAAAAATCTTTCTGTGCCTGTAATAATTTATGGGCATGATTAATCTGGGCTTAAGTATCTAATTACCCAGCATATTGGTGCAGTCATTAGCCTTTGCCAGATGCCTACACAGCATTGGCAGTGCTTTCAGTTTTGTGTAAAGGTTGGCTTGCCTGAAGTATTATGCACACAGCTTCATGTCTTAGCTGCAGCAGTGTGAATGACAAGAGAGATGACAGTCATTGCAGTGCATAAAAGCTTTGCTGGATCAGAACCAAGACTGTTTGCTGTCCCACATTCTGTTCACAGTTGCTGTGGCAATGGCTTTCAACTGTTGGACTTCCCGAAGTTTTGGGTTTTTGTTTCTCAGACTCCTTGATATTCACGTGTCATGTGTGAGAAGAAGATGGGTGCCATATCATCATAGGCAATCACTCATGGTCAAGCATGATTATCTTCCAGAGATAGAGTCTTGGCAGAGGATCCATAAATGACCGTGAAGACCCATTCTGGATTCACATGGTCTTTCACATTGAGGACATAGATTTCCAAGTGGAAGGTGGTCACAACAAGGGTTTGCTTGACAAGCCTTCTTCGGCATGTTTCTTCCTTTCACCTTCCGTGTCACTTCAAAGTCCATAGCACCATTGGTAACAGCCGACCTCCAGTTATAATGCTCACGTGTCAGGGCTTCTCAGTTCTCAGCGTTTATACCATATTTTCTTTGGTTAGATTTGAGCCCTTTGAATCTCTTTTGTTGTCCACAAACATTCCGTTTTCCATTCTTAAATCAAAAATAAGGAACTACTTTGAGAGATGGTGATTGGACATTTGGATAATATGGCAAGTCCAGCAAAGTTGATGGTGGAGAATCATTGTTTCAATATCGTGTCATTTTGTGCTATTTTTGGTGGGTCTGCTTTGCATCATCTGAGAGATCTTAGTCATTTTTAGTATGGAGCAGAAAATGGTGATTCTTCTGATACATGGGATGTGGGAGTCAGTTTGTTGAAATATAGTCTTAATTCAGGGATGGGTTCATAAGGTACAAAGCCCCAAGGCCGCTTTTGCAGCTTCTAGGACCATGATGATAAAAGGATTACTTGTTTTTTCCTGAAACTTACAGAAGCATTTTACCATTTAAATAGATTACCGCCTTCTTGCTGTGTTCAACATGAAAACATTTGTTTTTCAAAACCAGATGTACAACTTCTAGGCAATTGTGATTCTGGCTTTTTATTAATATTTTAAAATTTACATAATGGCATTTTTTGGCAGTCTGTGCAACCTCTGGAGAGCCCCATGGGTGGAAAATTGTCCCTTGGGTTCATTGCAGTTGCCCAGTCCCATCTTAAATTTAGAAATAAAAATATTTATGAATATATGAGCTAGTAGCAGGTTGAAATATATGATGCATCATTTCTTGAAAATATTTTTTGTATCCTGGGAAGTTGGTATTAGTTTTCCAATTGACTTGACTGATAGCTCTGATACCTCTAACTCCCAGTGTTCTGAATTGTGGTTTAACTTTCCACAATATTGACATGAAAAGGCCAAGTTCACAATGGAGGAAACTGCTCTGAACTTACTGTTAATAACAAAGCCTGTTTCTAACATGTCATATCATAGCTGAGCCGATGTGTATGACCCCAATCTCAAGCGGGCAAAGGTTACGTTCCCCTGTTGAAAGAGATTTTGTGTATGCACAAAATCACTTTCTATTTCATCATTGCCTTGTATATTTGATGAGGCATATATTGCATATAAATGCAACCAGATGAAATTAGATTCTAGCTGTAAGATCCAGCATTGCTCCAGAGAATCATTAGCCTTAATTATTTTCTGTTTGTTTCTACTGGTTTGGTGGAAGCATGTTTACCTTTTAAAAATACATTTTGTCTAAATCTTTTAAATGATATCCCATACTACTCTGTAAAAAGGTAAAGGTAAAGGTTTTCCCTGACAGTAAGTTTGACTCTGGGGATTGATGCTCATTTCCATTTCTAAGCCGAAGAGCCGGCATTTTCCAAAGACGCCTCCAAGTTCATATGGCCAGCATGACTACATAGAGTGCCATTGCTCTTCTGCCAGAGTGGTACCTATTGATCTACTCACATTTGCATGTTTTTGAACTGCTAGGTTGGCAGAAGCTGGGGCTAACACTGGGAGCTCAGCCTGCTCCCTAGATTCGAACCACCAACCTTTCAGTCAGCAAGTTCAGAAGCTCAGAGGTTTAATCCGCTGTGCCACCAGGGCTCCATACACTCCTCTGTATGAATGGAAAATATAATTGAGGATTCCTCCAGTTCACCTAAAATTAATGTAGTGTACATGATATAGCCAATACTTTAAGTCAGACAATCCTAAACATACCCTTTTTCAAATTTGGTAATGTGAATGATGTGATATCAGAAAGAGGATGGCATTCTGTTAGGGTCATATGCATATAAATTGTCCTAATGCAGATGAGGTGAATTATTTTCCACAGCACCATTATTAATGTGTTTTGCTGTGGAGGAAGCAAAGGTATGCATACAGCAATGTTGCATATTGCACAACAATCATTCACATCTGTTGATCAGTGTTGCTATTTTGCATGAGGCCTGCCTAGTGTTGGTGCAGTGTATCTCCAAATGTAGATATTTACACTCTACTGACTAGATGGCAACCATTGATTGAATTTAATTTATATAGAAAATTGAGTTACTTCCAATGAAAGAACAAACCATAGTATCCAGTCCTGACATGTTTCCTGTCATATACTAGTATGTGTCCATCTGTCATTGTATTTTAATTTGATCCATAGGGAGAAGTGGGTAGGACATAACAATAACGTTGACTTCATTTTCTTCTTGTTTAGCAGAAAACCATAGTGTGCTATTGCATGTAAATTAAATCAACTGTGGCTTTCACTCCAGTTTTTCCACAACTGTGTAACCCTCATAGTCTACCTTTTTCTGATTTAATGAAAAACTGTGGTTTGTGGTTCCATTTGAACCTTCGAGGGAAAGAGAGTAGGATGAGGTTGCCCAAACACACATTGTGCATTTACTATCAAACCATATTTGGCATTACATCTGGACCATCTTTGTAATCTATTCTGGCGTGTTAATATTATATTGGAAATTATATTTTGTTTTCTGTCAGGTCATCTTGGCATCATATGAGCAGCCAAACTGTATGAATTCTTTTCACACTTTTTCCTAGGAGTTGATTTCATTGAATATGGAAAGACATGTTACTAAATACCAAACAGTTCCTCACTCTCACTCTATCCTACTTCCAGACAAAGTGTCTTTGAGAATGTGCAGTTTTCAAGACACACATGATGAATGGATAGGCTATGAACTATTACTACTGTGTTCAAGCTGCTTTTGATTGGAAAAAATAGCCACGGGGCATAGGGGAATTGATAAAAGCATACTGTGTGTAAATCTACAATTAGGCTGTTATGGGATTTGTCCTGACTTTTCATCTAACTTAAAGAGTAAATGGTTGCTTAAACTTATTTTTGCAGGTTTCTAAACTAGAGACGAAAGACCACAAGCTTGAAGATGTTGTTTGACTTCCTTCCCTTGCTTCTGTAGATGTGTGACAGCGAAGCATCCAGCAGCCTAGATATTTTGAAGATCAGAATAATTCTGGAGATTGTCTAAACCAATGTCTTAAATACATTTATAGTGATCTTTACCCATAAAACAATTTTATAAACATTAATTTTAATGATAAGAAGTAAAATGCAAGTCCAAAATGGCATTGAATAAGTACAGTGTCTCTTAAAAATTTATTCCTTTCTGTAACAACCTAATGTTCTTGGGAGAATACTATGGAAATAGTAATCCTATGAACTGTAAAACTACTCGGGCTCTTCAGTAATAATTTAATTAGATTTCATATCTGTTACATATATCAGTTGAGTGAACAACTTAACCAACTTTTCAAAAACTGAGTATTTCGAGTTTTTAAGGAATTAGTTGGGCATTGAACATCCTCTTTATAGGTAAATACATACATAAATAGCTACTGCTGTGGCCAGTGGAGCATACTCTCAGTTAAATGGTAACAAGATTAAAGCCCAAGGTCTATACTAAATTTGTACATTCCAGCTAGAACAGATTAAGTAAATCACTGCTATTTACACAAAGTGTTGACTCCCCAAATTTCTCTTTATTCAGTGGATCTGTTCTAGTTGGGACTAACAATTGGATTTAAGCTTGTGTTAATAGATTTATTGCACTGCTCCACCTGATGACTGACAACTACTTGTGTACAGGCAGCAACTCTGTCTGTAGTTTTGGACTAGAACCAGTCGGTGGAAATTATTAGGAAGCAGGTTTTGACTAAACATTAGATAGAACTTCCTGAAAGTCAGAATTGTTCCAAGTCTGGCCTTGGAAAGCATGGACTCATTCATTGAAGATATTTAAATAGAAGCTGGACAGTCAACTCAATGTAGAACATGTGAAGTTGGTTTATATGGAATACGAATATTGGTCCTTCTATTTCAGTATTGTTGATGCTGGCAGGCAGCAGCTTTCCAACTTCACCTAGAGGCACCAGGAATTGACCCTTGAATTTTCATATCATTTAAGATGTGTGTTATGCCAGTGAGATCTGGCTCCACAAATTCTGTATTTAGATCTACCACTGTAGTTCCTATATGAGCAGGGGATTAGACTAGTTGACCTCTAATGTACTTCAGATTTTGTAATTCAATAAAACCAACATGTTGAAAGTTAAACAATTCACAAATATGTAATTAAATATAGTGCTACTGAAATGCTCCTTTATTTAATTTTTATCCAGTTCTTCTAAAACTGGGACTGTAAACATTTTACAAGAAGGTTTTAAAGAATTAAAACTGATTATGTACTCGCTGTCTATACACATAATTTTAAATACAGATGTTAAAGCAAAAAAAAAAATCAAAACTATATTAAAATACATAAGTAAAACAAAGTGTAATATTCCTAGTTGAAATTCCTTCCTTAGCAGCCAGTTGTCAAAAGCATTCCTTAATCAAAGGCATAGATATTTTGGAGAGGCATCAGTACTATTTGGCAGAGAAGGGCATGATTCCTTAGCATTGAGACATGGCAGTTAAAGTGATGTCAAATTGCATTAATTCTACAGTAGATGCACCCAATAAAGATTGTTTTTTAGGAACAAGAACCAATCCTTGGATGTTCCTGATAACCATCTTTTTGTATTTTCAGAAAAAAACTATAAATAAACCCCAAGAAAGTTTGGGTACAGCTATGATGCTGGTCCTCATGGACTTTTTTTTTCCTCATGTTTTTACACCAAAAGTAGCTGCTTGGCAGGAGCCTAGGAACAATACAATTTCCATACCTGAACTAAAAGATACAAGATGAGTTCGTCAGCTTTGAAATGTCAAGGTGTGTTCAGTGGCAGAACCAGTAACCCAAAACAAATGAATATTTGGACCTGAAATCAACAAAGGTGAATCTTATTTAAGTACCTGTTTAGCATTACCCTGATTCCTAGAAGTGACTTAAGATATGGGTGGATGTGGCAGAGAATGAAAAACTAACACTCCCAACAATCAAGGATCTGAGGAATGAGAGTTTCTGGGGTCTTAACCTGTTTGAGGGGAAATACAAAAACTAAAACTGTAAGTAACTGAACTTCATTTAGCAGAACAGCAGAAAATGCATGCCTCAATCTCAGATTGCTTCTCTAAATTGAAGCTGATTCAAAAACAAGGCAGGAAATTTCAGGTTAAAAAATTAGAAAAGTTTAGTAATGGCTTTACATTTACATATCCACAGAGAACCTACATTCAAACTAGCTAATGAAAAGATTAAATAAAATATGTTAGTTTCATTCTTAACTCATTTTTTGATGAATTGAAGCATGGCTGAAGAGAGGAAAAAGAAGACCTGAAAACTAACATCACATCATAGAGACCACGAGGGGGATGGGGGACAACAACAAAATATGATTGATGATCCTAGGAACTTTCCTGGGTCACATGGTGTATTGACTTGGAGACATAAAAGAGGCAAGGATAGAAATAATAAATGAGAGCTTTAAGTGAGGAAAAAACTCAGATGAGTTTCATGTGTGTGTGCGGGGTTGGGTGGGAATGCTCCAATTTTCCAACAAAACCAAGTTTCCAGAAACCATTAGCCAGTTCTGCTGAGAAATCACAAAGACGGTGGTGACCTTTGTTAGATTCTAGACCAAGGGTCCCCAAACTAAGGCCCGGGGGCCGGATGCGGCCCATCAAAGCCATTTATCCGGCCCCTACAGCACAAGGGCAGAAGGGGGTTGGGCTAAATGACCCAAGGGGTCTCTTCTCTTCCAACCCTTATTATTATTATTATTATTATTAACATTGAGGCTGGGTGGCCATCTGTCAGGGGTGCTTTCCTTGTGCTTTTGGTGCACAAAGGCAGAAGGGGATTGAACTAATTGGCTCAAGGGGTCTCTTCCAACCCTCTTTATTATTATTATTATTATTATTATTATTATTATTATTATTATTATTATTAACATTGATTCTGGGTGGCCATCTGTCAGGGGTGCTTTGTTTTTGCTTTCAGTGCACAAAGGCAGAGGGGGATTGGACTCAATGGCCGAAAGGGTCTCTTCCAACCCTCTTTTTTGTTGTTGTTGTTGTTGTTATTAATTATTATTGCTCGGTGGCCAACTATAGTTCGGCCCTCCAACGGTCCAAAGGATCGTGAATTGGCCCCCTGTTTAAAAAGATTGGGGACCCCTGTTCTAGACCCACCACTTTTAGGATGAGCCCAGAAGTAAACAAGATCTTGGAGGAAAAGGAGTCCTGGTATTGATGGGATTTCGTGAAGACAGTTATAGGTCCCCCACATGACAAAATGCTCAACTCAAGAAGGTTATAGATTGAGGGAAATCAATGCACTACCATTGGATTAATCCCATTGAACTTTAGACATCCCCATGATGAGCTTTGAATGCATGGGTAGCAGACTAAGAAGAATCTCAAAATTTAATCCTGTGGTAGCATTGTGATTCCATGATGAATCCTGCTTATAAGAATGCCAGATTTAGGGCCCTGGAAAATGCAGTCGCAAGGCAGTGCTGGTACAACACTGCTATCCAACACTGCTAGCTCCATGGACATTTCCATGATGTCTGTGTTAAGGCAAGATGATGAATCATGCAGCAGGAATGTTAGGAATGGGAAAGTTATTGCCCTGGTGTGAGTCTTGAAAAAGTTGGAGCCTAAGGGAGAGTCAAAGCTTCCAGAGGTGTAAAATGTTTTTGTATGTGTGTGTTTGTGTAGAGACTGTGTTTTCCTTTTCGAGAAGTCACGCTCTTTCAGGCTGATCCCACCAGAAAGGTGGTAGGATATAATGTAGAAACAATCATGTGACTTTCTAAATGAAAATTGTTGTCCTTCTCCATACATTAAAAAGAAATGCATGACTTCCAAGCTCCATATTTGTCTCTATCTGTTGTGACTCAGCCTTTGCCTTTGTGTGACTCTAATGAGGATTCTGGGATGCAAGCAGGTCTGTAGCCGGAGGGGGGGGGAGGGGTTCGACCCCCCCCCGGAATTTTTCAGGTTAAAAAAAAACCTGGTTTACTCATGAATTTTAACTGGTTAACCAAATCCCCATGCTAAGTTTATGAGACACGAAAAATTAAGAGTCCCTCCAGGCACTATCTCAAGCAGATATTGACAGGTTTGTAGCTGGGGGGGGGGGGGGGTGTTCAACCCCCCCCCCCCCCCAATTTTCTGGCTACGACCCTGGATGCAAGTGCATAATGATGGGATTCAGATTCAGGATGAGTTTCAAGATGACTCTGATGGGAATTATGGGAATTCAGGTGAAGAGTGTTCCTGCTGTGGGAGATAAAGAGCAGGGAGTTTTTTTTACATGGGAAGATATGATGTTGTTTCTGATGATGGTTTTCAGGTGCCAGAAGCAGAAGGGGAGAATAGCTCTGATAACACTAACCTAAGTCTGCTTTCCTGTATCAAGTCTGCGTTCCTATATTACCTCGTAGCCTGGATGTATTCTCGTTTCCGGGACTTTGGCTTCCTTTGAAAGGATCTTGTTTCATGCCTATGCTTCTATGGATTTGATGATTACGGCCTTGTTTTGTAATTATATTTTGGAACTGAACTTTTACCTTTTATTAACTATTTTTCTGCTTATTTACTAATAAACTATAAAAGACTACGTCTTGTGTGCAGCCTGGTGTCTTTAGCAAGGTGAAGCTATCTGAGGTGTGTCACTATCATTTACGGCCATTCGTCATCCTGGTTGAAACTGATAGGAGCTACAATTCAGTATCAATTACAGGCCACAATTACAATTTTCCCAGTATTTCTCCAATAAGTTAACTTCCTCATAGTTTCATAGATCTACTTTCCCATAGCTTTTTCACAAAAAGGATACAAGATGCAGTAATGATTCCTGTAACCTTTAGACATCAACACAGTATTATGAGAATTCAACAGTAGGAAAAACATAAAATAATTTATATACTCCTATTCCCTTTTCCAACCATCTTAAGTATGGAACAGAAGATCTAAATTTATGGAAATGCTCAAAGATGAATTGATCCTGACAATCTGTATAGTAATCATGAAGAAGAGAGCCAACAGATGTGAAATACATTTTTCCTTCATCCCAAATTTGCAACTTGGCCCTGCGCAGTTGCATAAGAGAGTACACATAGCAAAGAACATATAAGATCAAACATTGTCTCAGCTTTCTCTGATGCCTCATTAGGGTCTTGTCTGGTTCCCCATTCCCACAGGAGTAGGATTACGTTGAGAAATGGAAAGATGGTCGGCCTACTCTGCTTCTGTCTTCACCACTGTTCATTGGTTTTTTCCCATCTCACTTCCCCCTCAAATGTCTTTGAGGCACCAGGTTCCATCAGATCTTCAAAACTAAGCAGAGGCAGTCCTGGTTAGCACTTGGATGGGAAATAACCAATTAATACAGGTTCTGTAGACTGTATTGGAATTGGCAAAATCACCTCTGATTATTTAATGCCTAAGATATTTGAAATTTATGGTCATTATACACTTATAGGAGACAGGCAGGCATGCGCGCGCAGAGAGAGAGATTAACAACAAGTAAAAAGAAGTACTTTTTCATGTGGCACATAACAAAGCTATGGAATTCACTGCAGATGCAAGCATCACTGTTAAAATGGATAGCTTGGAATTGCATAAGTTTGTGGAGTCTCCTAGTCAAGATGGAGAACACTGGACATAATGTTGTTTTTATGAGGTCATGAATCCATAATAGCTGTCAATTGCGATGTCATAATCATGACAAGCATGGCAAGATTTCATCTTGTTGCTTTGCTCATGTTAAAGTACATTTTCTTGAAAACTGTAATAGTTAAAATAATTCTTATTCCTCTATTACATAAGCTTGTAATTGAAAAATAATGATTGTGTTATGTTCATGTTTTGCTGTATTTTGTGTGATTTAATTGCACTTTTGTATACCAGCTTTCTATCTGCAAGGATGAAAGGTGGTTTTAAAATATTAATGAATAATAAATTATGAGACTGATACAGAAATCTGAGAAGGATGAAAGAAATGCATTGTACTTTGTGTAGTGTATATATTTAAGCTGGACAAACATCTTGGGCAACTGTTATAAAAACATTTGGTTATTAATATACTCAGAAATAATTTCTGTTGAATTCACCAGGGCTTACGCTCTGGTAAATGTGTATAAGTTTGAGGTCCAAATTACATGGATTTATTGCAGTACTCTGGCTTGCTGGTGGCAACTTTTAGAACATGAGTAGTAGACGTGTCTGAGGTTTTGGATGAAAACATGAAATATTAAATACTTGGAAGCTATTGGGATATATGGAAATAATTAATATGGCCCACACCAGTCCTAGCAACTCAGGCTTCAGCTCGGGAAAATATTTGCCCCTCTAATGAACAGTCTGCATATGATTTTCTCTTTTAACTTGTTGAACTAAAATCATAAATTTTTACAACCATTGGCACATGTCAATGTGCAAAATGATTTTTTTCATTTTACTGTGCAATAAATTTACATTTTAATGAATCTAATTGGCTCTGTTTTTATTTTTCATATTTTTGTTATTTACATAGGTTTAACTACTTTGGTCTGGTGGCTTGGACAGCAAATTGAGGCCCTGATTAAGCATGGTAGTGAAGTGTGCTTTAAACTTTAAAACATGGAAATAATCGTGTTGACGTCAGAATGGCCTAAACGGGAACTTCTGGGTTCTGTTCTTGGCATTGGCAGTTACATGCTATGTGATTTCTAATAATTCAGTTATTTAAACTCTGAGGGCTTAAATTACCTTGCATTATATATATTTTTTGCAGTATTACCCTTGGTGGTTGCCATCTGTCTCTATGTTATGTTAAAACAGGACCTGCAGTGGGCCACAACATTTTTGCTTATCTTTGATGAATTTTAAGAGAATTTAGTCACAAGTATATGAGGTGCTGCTTTATAGTAAGCCATGTGTTGGCTCAATTTGGTTCCCAGGGAAAGCACTTTTGGCCACCAGCAAAGCACCTGATCCCAATCTCTTTCTTTCTCACACATACACAGTATCTTACTTGCTCACTCTCACTGCCTGACTTATACATGAGAATCAGCAGTTCAGACATTTAAGAGAGGAACTGAAATTAGAACATACAAACTTATGGAAGATCAGATAAAAGTCCTATCTATTCAAAACTTCTGCTTATGTGGTAGCCAGTCACTAGCCAAATGGGAAGCCCATCAATAGGAAACAAGTGCAATTGATCTCACCTCTCATGTTCTCCAGAAACTGACTTATACAGCAGGCTTGGAAAAACTTCAGCCCTCCAGGTGTTTTGGACTTCAATTCCCACAATTCCTAATAACCAGTAAGCTGGCTGGGATTTTTGGAGTTGAAGTCCCAAACACCTGGAGGGCCAAAGTTTGCCCATACCTGATATAGAGGCATTCTGCTTATGTTACTAAATATGATGTATACTGATACAATGGCTACAATATTCATGAATTTACCTAATACAGTAGAGTCTCATTTATCCAACACTCACTTATCCAACGTTCTGGATTATCCAACACATTTTTGTAGTCAATGTTTTCAATGCATTATGATATTTTGGTGCTAAATTCGTAAATACAGTAATTACTACATAGCATTACTGCGTATTGAATTACATTTTCTGTCAAATTTGTTTTATAACATGATGTTTTGGTGCTTAATTTGTAAAATCATAACCTAATTTGATGTTTAATAGGCTTTTCCTTAATCCCTCTTTATTATCCAACATATTCACTTATCCAACATTCTGCCAGCCCGTTTATGTTGGATAAGTGAGACTCTACTGTATGTTACTACTATTGGCAGATATCGCTACATCTTGTGGCAGGGAATCCATAATTTAACTGTGTACTTCTGAAGAAGTCCCCCCGTGCCTCATCCTACTCCATGTCTTGAACCTTCTATCATTTAGTTTTTATAAGAGTCAAAACCATGACAACTGTATTGCAGTTAAGATTAAATAGTATTAACTAACTCTGAAAAGTCACCCATGTTTTTACTGATCTGTACATGTTGTACCACTATTGCCACAATTATCATTCCCTTCCTCTAACCTACTTTAATAGGAATCAGACACCTGGGGAGAAGGAGGTTCCTTCTGCCAGCTATCAGAGCATGGGTGAAAAATGTTTCAGTCAGGTCTGGATAAGGAGTTGGACTAGGTCAGGTTACTTAGTTAAGTATACTTAACTAAATACAGTAGTGTCTCACTTATCCAACGTAAATGGGCTGGCTGAACGTTGGATAAGCGAATATGTTGGATAATAAGGAGAGATTAAGGAAAAGCCTATTAAACATAAAATTAGGTTATGATTTTACAAATTAAGCACCAAAACATCATGTTATACAACAAATTTGACAGAAAAAATAGTTCAATATGCAGTAATGCTATGTAGTAATTACTGTATTTACGAATTTAGCACCAAAATATCACGATGTATTGAAAACATTGCCTACAAAAATGCGTTGGATAATCCTGAATGTTGGATAAGCAAGTGTTGGATAAGTGAGAATCTACTGTAATTGGTAGAAAATATTGGCCAATATATACATGCACTGTATATGAAAATTCATAAGCATAAATGCTCCTGTTTCAATTGGGCTCCTTGAATCTGTTTATCCTGATCCAGAAAGCTATTCCAGTGCCCTTCGGAATGGAGGCCCCATGACACTTCTCATCCTGCTCACAATTGTCTATTTGCCACTAGCATGTAGAAAGACATTAGGATTATGTTGGCATAGTTTTGACCTGTTCAACATGTCTGCTGATAAATTTCATGGTAATTGTATCCCATAATATCCCTCCCTCTATAGTCAAACGAAAACACTCACAAGCTGGCTGACTGAAATGCTGTAGTTTTGGTTGGAATACTTTCAGTGTTTATTTTTAATATGACAAGAATTCATTACAAAATGATTCATCATGTTATAACTAGATACGTGCAAATGCTGCATTCTGTCTTTGTAGCAACAACTCATTCTGGAACAGACATATTATATATGGGTGTGAGGGTTTAAAATGAAAGCAACCACATAGACCAATATTATTACAAGAAAACTATTTTAGCTTCTACAATAGAGAACTTGCTTAATGTTTTGCATGGCTCTTCATTTTCACATGAACTCCTACAAGTACTCCACCTATGTTGCCTGTTCTATTTATACGCATACTTCTGCACCAGGGTACCCTTACTCATGAGATCTGTAGCAATTGGCACATACCTAGCATCAACTTTGCTTCCTGTTACTCCATATTCCTCTTGTATCTATTATTTGGTGGCTGCAGAGCCGAAACACAGAAGCAGTTAAATGGATTTGTGCTTGTTTCACTCAGACATTGTCAGCTAAAACATCTAAGGGCCCTTCCACACAGCCATATAACCCAGAATATCAAAGCAGAAAATCCCACAATATCTGTTTTGAACTGGGTTACCTGAGTCCACACTGCCAAAGCAGAAAATGTGGGATTTTATTCAGCTGTGTGGAAGGAGCCTAAGAGGTGATATGCCAGAAGTATTAAGGAAAATAAAATAGGTCCTTGGTGTGTTCAAAAAGCTCTGCTTTGTGATACGTTCAGAACACTTAATGATAGGGAGCATAGGGTCAATTATTCCCAATTAAAAAAAAATCTCCTGTCACTTCTACAGACTTGTTACTGAAGACTTGTTGATCTATTGTCTGAGTTTTTGTCCTCGTTTTCCTAGAATTTACCTCATTACCTTGTTTTTAAATAAAAGTACTTTTGAGACAGTTAAAATTATTGTAAAACTAGCTTTGGTTAGGCTATACTTGGTTATCCCTCATGTGTTTCTTTTTTAAAAACTTTGTCACGTGAAGGTTCACTATGTTACCTACACACTTGTATGGGTGGAGAGAAGGCTGGCTCAAATTATAGGAAAACAGGGAGTGGTGTTATTGCTGTTCATTTTAGGACCACTTATTTTTAATAATGTGTTTTTCAGTCAAGTAAGACCTAACCCCCCTAAGGCACTAGATCCTGTTTGAACTTGAAAGCCGAGCAGGGTCAGCTCTGGTTAGTACTTGGATGGACGACCACTAATGAATATCAGGTGCTGTTGGCTACATTTCAGAGAAGGAAATGGAAAAACTAGCTCTGAATTTTCCTTCCTTAAGAAAACCCCATGAAATTCATGGGGTTGCCACAAGTTGACAGGTGACTTGAAGGCACATTGGTGTTGCCTACTGACCCATATAAGCTGACATAGACAAATATCTCTTTAACTATCTCTCTCCCTTAGCATACACGGAAAACCATGAGTGAGTTTTTTTAAAATTACATGTCTCAGTGGTTCATTATATTTTTTGTTAAATTTTCTATCCATCTATAGGCAATCCCTTGTGGCCCAGTATGGTTGTCTTCCAAGGGTAGAGTCTTGGTGGTGGATCCATAAGTGATCATAGAGACCTATTCTTGATTCACATAGGCTTTCACAATGCGGACATAGATTTCCAGATAGATTTCTTGATGGGCCTTCCTCTTGGCATGTTTCTCCCCTTTGCCCCTTATTCACGACTCTTCAAAATCCATAGCACTGTTGCTAACCGGTGACCTCCAGTTAGACTGTTCAAGTGACTGTGTTTCCCAGTTCTCGGTGTTTACTCCACATTTCTAGGTTAGTTCTAAGACCAGCTTTAAATCTCTGTTGCTGTCCACTGACATTCCATTGTCCGTTCTTGAACTGAGAATAAACTCCTGCTGCTTTGGGAGATGGTGACTAGGCATTGGCATGTGCATGGTACATAGCATAACAGGAAGCTTAGTGTATTGAATTATAGCACAACATTCCACTTAGACTGCCACTTCAACTGCTGAATCCTACTGAATTTTGGGCTTTGCAATTTAGGGTGATACTGGATCTCTCTGGCTGAAAATGTTAAATGTCCTCCCCTAAACTGCCAATACCAGGATTCCATGGGATACACCCCTTGAAATGAAAGAGGAATCAAAGTGTTATAACCCAACACAGGGTTGGGGAAGAGGAAGCCACAAAGTTCACTTTGCGCCTCCAATTCTCTCTACGTGACTTAGCAAATGAGCTGCAGAATCTTGTGCATGCGTGTGTGTATTGCACTTTCTTAGTTATTAATACACTAGATACAAACCCCCTTTATCATTCTTTCAGAAGCTGTGCAACCATATAGCCATCAGAAAATGCAATGGTAGAAGATAAATGTTCACTAGTTTCCTCACTTTGTGACTTTCAAGATAAAAAGGGAATATCAAGTCCTCTTGTTATCTATTTCTGGAAGTCTGATTACTTGCTTTCTACTGCATTTGTACTAGAGAGCAGTTTATTCATCTTATCTCCTAAAGTATGCTTGTAAGCTCTTAATACCTTCAAATGAAGCAATCACCAACTATTTACAAAGAGTCATATCTTCAGCCAATGAAGTTGTTTTAGGAGCCTGATGCAATATACACAAACCAACTAGTGCTTTAAATCATTATTGTGTTTATTGCAAGAATGTGACCTGGTTGCTCCTCTGGAAAATGCACATTATCACTTTTAAATTGCATTGACTTTCACAAACTGTATAATCTCTTCTCCTGCCAGCCAGCAAGTAGGAGTGGAAATCCAACTGTTCCCTCAACATCTACCTTCAAAAACCAATATCCTTTTAGGCTCCATCTACACTGCCATATAAAATTCAGATTATCTTCTTTGAACTGGATTATATGGCAGTATATAGACACATAATCCAGTTCAAATAAAATAATCTGGAGTTTCTCTTTGATAATCAGGAATATATGGCAGTGTAGATCCAGCCTTAGCCTTCTCAATTCATCAAAAAGAGTCCTGGGGTGTGTCCACAATGGCCAAGTGGCCATTATAGAAGTTTGGTATTACAGATTGTGCATTCCTTATCCAGAATTCCAAAATCAAAAATTGTCCACAAATGTGCTGAAATAGTGACATAGTCTTTCTGATTGTGCAATGTACACAAACTGTATTCCATGCACAAAATTGAGAATATCATGTATAAAATTACTAATAGACTATGTGAATAAGGTGTATGTGAGACATAAATTAATTTCATGTTTAAACTTGGGTTCAGTCCCCAAGATATGTAATTATGTGCATATATGCAAATACAGATATTCCAAAATATGAAGAAATTGGAAATCAAAAATATTTCTGGTTCCAAGAATGTTGGATAAATCTGTAATTTAAATGCCATGGTACTTGCTATGCTTTCATCCCGTTCAGAAGGCAACAAAGTATGAAAAGATAGGGACTTTATGTAGCATTATCAGACACTCAAAATACCTTTGGAATTGTATTTTGGGGAATGGACTAGTAAACTCTGGCAGAAAATTTAAATTTAAATTTTTCAGCAAACTGCAAATCCCTTGATTTCATAAGATAGACCTGTGGCATTAAAATGGCATCAGATTACTACTAATGGCAGTGTGTACACTTCGCCAATCTCATCTGCTTTTTAAAAAAATGATATGTCATAATTTGCTTGCAACAGTAATTTTAATTGCCTTCAAGATGATTTTGATACTTCCCTTAACAGCCCTGCTCAGTGTTGCATATGGACTATGGCTTCTTTGTCTTCCTCTTTTCCTGCTCCCTTCTAGCTTATGAAGCCATATTGTCTTTTCTCATGCGTCATACTAGTCTTAGGTGACAGAAGTATATAGAAACATTTGGAAACTAAGATTCAAAAATAGAGAAGAAGCATTTTGTCCAGACAGATATTTTTTAGCTGATCCAACAGGGAACTTTATTTCCAGATTAGTGCCAAATAGTAGCACATGGTCATTGCATTAGCACTTGGTCATTGAATGAACTGCAAGGAAACTGAACAAACCACTGCCACACTCTAGTAAATGTATGCTTCAGTACTAGAAATCACTGAGTCAGCATAGTGTAGCGTAGGAGTTTAAATTCCAATTCAGTTGTGGAAACAGATCACCTGGGGCAAGCCACACTCTCTCTCAGCCTACGAGGAAGGCAATGACAAACCTCCTCTAAACAAACCTATCCAAATAAAACCCTTCGGCAAGGTTGCCATAAGTTGGAGTTTACCTGAAGGCACATAATACAAGCTAGAAGTAAAATATCATGTCCCACAAGTTTTCAAGCTACTTTGGTATAACTTTTATATCCCTGTTGAGAGTCTTGACTTAGAACAGCAGTCTCTTATGCAGTATTAGAAACTTGTTGTGACTGCGCCTTCGGGGATTATGGTTGATGGTGATGGAATTCGAAGAGGAAGAAAAAACCCTCGTGATGAGGGTTCACTGGAGGAGTTGCGCAGGAAGCGACTTAGGGAGCTATATGGGGGATCTTCTGAGGAAGATTCAGATGGGGAGATGGATGCTGAGGAACAGGTGGTGGCTGGGGAAGCGGGCACTGAATGGGCACAGCCACTGGAGATGTCTGGGGATTTGGGGCCTATGGATACTTCTGAACCTGGGGTTTCTGCAGGAGCTGATCCCAATTGGGATGCTTGGAGAAGGGAGGATGGTTCTTTAAGTGTTCATGGGGCTAAGTGTGGGCAGGATGATTGGGACTCCGACGAATTGCTAGGTACTCCAGATCCACGAGCTCTAGCTGTGTGGAGTTCAGACTCTGAGTAGATTTGGGACACCTGGTGTTTGGGTGTGAGTGTTTGGTCACCCAGGAGGAAGGGGAATAAAATGGGAATGTTTGGCCACTGCACTTTGCGTGTGGCAAGGTGTTGCTGAGGCGCCATTGGGATCTCTGTGTTTCCATGAAGACTGGACTTGGACTATGATTTGAATCTGCTGATATCACCTAGCTTGGCTCTCGCTGTGTCTTATCGTGGACCTGATTTGGATGACTGCACCCTCTTCGGACTTTGGATTGAATTTGACCTGGCTTCTGTCTACTCCCTCTGACTGACGGCTACTCCCGGCTTCTGACTATTGGTTTGTCTTTCGGAATTTCTGCTGCCTCCTGACCTGACCTTGGATTCTTCGGACGACGGCTATTCATCATCCCTTTGAGGCTTTCGGCTTATCTGCACCGTGGAAGCAGCTTTATTGCTTTTCTAGTTTGTTTATTTTCCAGCAATTAACTCTATTTGTTTTCCAAAGCTGAATTGAAGCGTTATTTAGTTTTTTATTGAATGCCAGCATGGGAAATTAGCGTGACTCGCTTTTGAGTTATTATTGTCCAATCTACTCTCAAAACACTGAAAAGTGAAGTGTTTCAAGGATATTTCCTGTGTTTATGTTATTTTCTGGCTTATCTTCGGAATAAACTCTGTTTTGTATGTTAACTGGCGTCTGACTCTTGACAAACTTATTGCCCTGACTTCCAAACTGGCTTGCTGTGTGTGACTCGTGGCCTGTGTTTAAGAAATGTCTCCTTATATTATAATGTTTTTGAACTGAGGACTGTGCCATACTGGAATTTAAATACACACTCCCCATTAATTTCATAAATGAACATAAGGTTACTTAATGGGAAAACATATTTGTCATTTGGATTTACCTTCCATTAGAAACATATATTCATCACAATATTGAATATTCCGTAATTTCTATTGTTCCAATGTGCTCCTCAAGTACTGAGAACTTCCAGGGTCAGCATGACCAAGTAGTACCTTTAATTACAAATGTAGAAGAGATTATAGTAGAAGCAAGTAAGATACTCCAGAAGTAGACAGCATTGCCCACAATCCATTATTTGGTATGTGAATACAGAGACTGCATGAAACATTTCACCTCTAGCCAGCTTTCAGAAATCTCTTACTCTTGTGATCTCTCCCAGGTTGAAGTGGTTTTGTCCTTTTCCGATAGCAGGATTTAAATTTCAAAAGTCTTATTATATTCTAAAAGCTGGATAAAGATGCAAACCTAGCCCCACTGATTAAACATTTGTCAATTGTCAAGTCATTAGAGGAAGAAAAGATTGGCGATCCATGCATCCGCTTCTCCTATCTGTAATAGTACTATGACCTCTTGGAGTAGAAAGTATTCATTGCCCAGTATGACTTGTAGTTGAACTGTTCTTAACTAACATCTAATTATATCCTAATTTCATAATGAAGGAGGAAAATCAACTCCCAAAGTATAACCCAAAGCAAGCAGTAAGACTTCCTCTGCCTAATGACCTTGTAAATCATCACAGAAACAATGACTGGAAAATAGTGAAGGAGAGCTGGAGAAGCAGAGGTTTTGGAATCAGACTGCAGCAGGATATCTGCAGCAAACAATTCAACCGGGAACCGGGAAAGAATGGGTTTCTGCTCTGGCTCATCCTTACAACAGAGAGAGCAATAACTGTCCCCAGAAGTCCTTACAGAACAGTAAAACAGAGAGAAAAGGGGAAAGAAGATATGTGGTGCCTCAAAAATTAGCCCCAGCATGTTAAAAAAGCATAGATCTTTCAAGTTTTACCATCTAAATGGAAATCACTGGAAAAGTGGAGGAAGAACCTTTTAAGAAGTGGTTTCTGGAAGAATCAAAATGTTGATTTTTTTTTTACTTATGCAAGACTTAGCTGACCTGGTTGTTTCACTTCACATATGCAAACTGTTAGTTTTGGGTAAAGCGTTCGCTGAAAATTGTTGCCGTGAGCTTCTCTTTTGTAATGTAGGTACCTGTTGCTTATTCATTTCATGTTATGTATGTGAAAAAGTTATGTCCAGGAATGCATCTACTTTGTTAAATGAGGCACACCTGTATTCAGTTATTAATCACACAGGTAACAGTCTCTTTGCAGGGATGGATGGGGTGAAAGCACTGTTAGTGTGGACTTCATGTAACAAACTCATACTGAGTTAATACTTTCTTTGGTGGGATTTTACTGGTAGGCAATATAAAGTGAGTACGGATGGCAGAACAGAAAACAATTTAGTGAAGTTGGAAGCAGTTTAGTATCCTTTCTCCAAAATATTCAGGTTTTAGAATGTTTTAAGAGAGATTTTGAGAGAGAGATCTTGGAGATCTCAATAGAAACTCCATTTAATTTTCATATATAAATGGCCTGAAGTTAATTTTGTACATAATAAAAGGTAAAGGTAAAGGTTTCTCCTGACGTTAAGTCCAGTCATGACCGACTCTGTGGGTTGGTGCTCATCTCCATTTCTAAGCCAAAGAGCCGGCATTGTCCATAGACACCTTCAAGGTCATGTGGCCGGCATGACTGCATGGAGTGCCGTTACCCTCCTGCCAGAGCGGTACCTATTGATCTACTCACATTTGCATGTTTTCGAACTGCTAGGTTGGCAGAAGCTGGGGCTAACCACGGGGGCTTATTCTGCTCCCGGGATTTGAACCTGGGACCTTTTGGTCCGCAAGTTCAGCAGCTCAGCGCTCTAATACACTGTGCCACCGGGGCCCCTTGTACATAATGTTTTTGCATATAATGTTTATGAATGAAACAAGATTTGTGCACACTGAACTAGTCTTGTGCTTTCGGCGTAAACCTTACCCCATTTTGTTCCTGGCTCATTGGGGGCCCTGAACCATTTTTGAGAGACTCCCTTACTCCTCTGGAGTAAGGCGCTCAGCTGCAGACAGGCCTGGAGCACACCTGCAGGCCCCGACAGCCACCAACCACGCCCCACCACACTCTCCTAGAGGCAGGCAAGCCTGGAGCATGTCTGCGGCCTAGCCCCAGGCCTGCCTACATGCAGACAAGGAGGCAATTTCAGCTCGACACGAATGTGTCAAGCAGATTTCCATGTCGGGAGGGGGCTTTCTGTTTCATGCTTCTGAAAAAATGAAAGACATGAAAGAAACAGGAAAAACAGTAGAAACAAATTTCACGCACACGACTACACTGAACCATCAGAAAGCAAAGCTGCCACTACCTCAGCTACCCAAATGGATAATTTTGGATATTTCGGATTCCAGAATTCCAGATATAAATATTTTCCTTGTAGAGACATACCTTCAAGAAATAATTGCCTACAGTGAACAGTTCTTTTGATGGTACTTCACACTTTAAAAGCACAGGTTCAATACCAGAAACAACCAAAGAAAGAATGCGGTTTATGTATATAACACAAATATTATCTTTATAAATAAAAATTGTAAGTTCTCTTACCTGTGGTTGGGTTTCTCACTCCAGTTTTCATGTTGGGTCCATTTCTGTCATGCTGCCAGATGCTTTTATCACTGAAACAGTGCAGTTATTTGGTAACAAATTCATCTTTTTCTCAGTTCCTTGATGTTGACTACGGATACCAGAAATTGCTCTATTTTGTTGTTCCTCATTTCTTCCTATTTGTATTTCTTAACTATTTGTCTGAAGATTTTTTTGGAGGATTTCCCCCTACTCATTCACACCTTACTATTGTCCAAATATGGCAGGAGCTGTCCCATTTAATTCTTTGCCACTTTTGCAGCTGTTTGCCCCAACTTCTATCTTCTTCTCTCACTTTCTCCCTTTGGCTTATTTCAACTGCTACAAGCAAAGTTCAAGCTGCAAAAGTAGTTACACTTAATTAACTCAGCAGTAGGAAAATGAGAGGACGGGGTAGAATTTTAATCTTCCCAGTAGGCTCGGGCAAAGCAAACTGTGGAAGCCCTTCCTAACTTTTGTGTTCTTCCACTATAACAGTTAGAACTTTGACCACACTCTAATGTTGTTTGGCAAAAGGTGTCCTAATCTTCATGATTTCTACAGATCAGAATACCGTTCTTGGGGCTTAGAACAGTTAATATCTGTCCTAATTCCCAAGAAAGGGGATAAAAGGGATTGCATTAAGCACTGAACCACTGCTCTAACCTCCCATTCAAACAAAGTGAAGCTCTAATTTTTACCTTAAAAAATTCACAGAATCATAGAATTGGAAGAGACCAAATAGGCCATCCAGTCCAACTCCCTGCCATGCAGGAAAAGCACAATAAAAGTACCCCTGACATATGGCCTTCCGACCTCTGTTTAAAAGCTTTCAAGGAAGGAGCTTCCACTACACTCCGAGGAGGAGAGTTCCACTGTTGAACAGCTCTTACAGTCAGGAAGTTCTTCTTAATGTTCAGGTGGAATCTCCTTTCTTGTAATTTGAAACTATTGCTCTGAGTCCTAGGCCCCTTCTACACAGCTGAATAAAATCTCCCGTTATCTGCCTTGAATGGGAATATATGGCAGTGTGAAAAATGCCAGATATCCCAGCTGGGTTTAGGTGAATGTTCAGTTCAGATCACATCAATGTGGTTCCTGTGAACATGAACCCACATCAATCTCAGCACTATGCAATTGTGCACCATTCATTATTCTTTAATTCTACATTGCCCTCCCAATGAAGGTATTATGCTTAAGGAAACCCTATGAAATTAATGGGGTTTCCATAAGTTGACAAGCAGTTTAAAAACACACATACATGTCTCTCCTTCTCCTGGTTTTGTCCTCAAAAGGTCAGGTTCAGAGAGACAGAGAATGAATCCAAAATCAAGAATGAATTTCAGGGTGCACTCATAGCTTGAGCCTGGATTTTTCCAAGTTCTCATGCAGCAATACAAGCCTGCCTCCAATGCTTGAATGTTTGCTACACATAGAACCACATGCATCTGTTATGGACTGGAGTTCACAAAAGCTTATACAGTAGAGTCTCACTTATCCAAGCCTTGCTTATCCAAGCCTCTGGATAATCCAAGCCATTTTTGTAGTCAAATGTTTTCAATATATCATGATATTTTGGTGCTAAAGTCATAAATACAGTAATTACAACATAACATTACTGCATATTGAACTACTTTTTCTGTCAAATTTGTTGTATAACATGATGTTTTGGTGCTTAATTTGTAAAATCATAACCTAATTTGATGTTTAATAGGCTTTTCCTTATTATCCAAGATATTCGCTTATCCAAGTTTCTGCTGGCCCATTTAGCTTGGATAAGTGAGATTCTACTGTACTAAAAATTCATTTTATTATGGGGTTTTTTCACACTTCTCAAGTATAATACTATGATTCCACTTTGTGGATGATAACTTTGTGTATTTTAAAATACATTATAACTGTATTGTCAATTCGCTTCTGACACGATAAATGAAAAAATACTGCCATGGTTTTCTTCTATGGAATCCTAGGCTTTGTAGTTTGGTGAGGAGCAATTGCTGAGCCTGGAAACTCTAAATGCCCTTCCCGAGGCTCAAAAGGTGAGAATCAACCTGGTGTAGTAGTTTAATCATTGGACCAAGGTTCGCTTCCCTGTTTGGGTTTGGAAACCCACTGGGTGATTTTGGGCAAGTCAAACTCTCTCAATCTCAAAGAGTAATAATAATAACAATAACAATTTATTTGTATCTCGCCACCATCTCTAAAAAACTACTCAGGCGGCTTACAAGACAGCACATAATAGTGCCATAAAACACATAAAATACAGGTAAATTACATCAACATGTTAAAAATATCAATTAACATAAAACAACTCGTTACGAAAAGGCACAACCTCAATTTAAAAGAATAATTGATCAAACACAGCAATAACTACTATTAAAATGGATAGTACAACATGCAAGCCACAACTGTCACGACCCTGGCTGCAGAGCACCAATAACCATACACAGAGGCCAGAATCTATCTAATATCTTTATTGAAGGAATATATAAAGTTAATAAAAACAAGTGTAGAAAATAGTTCGGAATTAGACCTTTCAGGAAAGGTCAGAATTAGTCCAAAAAAGCAATGTCCAATAAGAAATATTAAGGTCCAAAGTTGTAATCCAATAACCGAAACACTCACTTTGCCAAGCAAAGTGAGGGGAGATGACAAGGTCCTTTAGTCCATGAAACTTGAGCGAGGCTAGGAAGTAACTTGATACTTAAAACAAGGCTTGAACGTGGAACAAGGTAACTAAGAACAAGAACAAGGTCCGTGGAATAACTTGATAAATCCGTGGAACAAGGCAAGGATTGATCCTGGGAAACAAGGCAAAGTCCGTAGATAAACAAAGGCTGGGAAGCAAGGCGAAGGCTGGATAGCAAGGCAAGGCTTGAGCAGGAGCGAGGCTTGAACCGGAGCGCGCTGTCCAGACACAACTTGCTCCGTAGGCTGACGAATTGACTCCGCGAAGTTACTACGCGGGTAAAACACCTAAATAGAGTCTAGCTTTCCCGCCGAAGCAGTTCTCTGGGAATCAGAACCGAAAGCTAACTCTGAGACCAGATGTGAGACTCCCCAAAGATTCTCACGAGAAGCAGTCTTAATTGGCCACATTCTTAGCTGCAATCCTCGCACTCCTGCGCGAAGCTGAATCCAAACTTCTCTGTTGTTTACAAAACTCCCGGCGCAAGAATACGGGAGAAGTAGGCTCTGGGCTTGTTTGACATACTTCTGGGAGACAACTTTCTTGCAGGTGCAAGGTTCCCAGATCTGCCTGGGAAAGATCTGGCTGAGAGGAATCCAGTTCAGACTGGGAAGGTAAAAAACCCAAGTTTTCATCTTCATCAGGAATTACAATGTCCTGAGCAGGACTACAAGGCCCATGGGTCATCACACTATCCCCCTCCTCAAGGCCCCTCCCAAACTGGGGCCCTCTCCCCGAGGCGCGAGGTCGTGGTTTGGTGGGATAGGTCTGATGAAAGCGACGGGTTAGATCAGGAGCATGGACTGTGGAGGCGTCTTCCCAAGAGCGTTCCTCAGGGCCAAAACCCACCCAGTCAATGAGATATTGTAGGCGGCGGCGGTGAAAGCGAGAATCCAAAATGTCCTCAACCTCGAACTCCTCCTCCCCATTCATCAAAACAGGAGGGGGGGCCGGTTGGTCTGTATCAGGTCGCACACCATCCGCCGGAAGGAGCAGGGAACGGTGAAACACGGGGTGAATGCGCATTGAACGCGGAAGTTGGAGTTTGAAAGTCACGGGGTTTAATTGCGCCACCACTGGATAGGGACCAATGAAACGGGCATCTAACTTCCGGCAAGGGCGGTGGGAGGGCAGAAAGCGAGTGGACAGGAAAACCCGATCTCCTACCTTGATTTCGGGGCCCGGCTGGCGATGTTTGTCAGCGTGGCGTTTATAGTCCTCCTTGGCTTGGTCCAGTTGCTGGAGCAAAAGTTGTTGCACCGCTGTGAGTTCCTGCAGCCAATCCTCTGCTGCGGGAACCTCTGAAGTTTCAATGACAGGGGGGAAGAAACGTGGATGGAAGCCGTAGTTTGCAAAGAACGGCGTTTCTTTTGTAGAAGCTTGAACTCCATTGTTGTAGGCAAACTCAGACAGTGGTAACAGAGAAGCCCAATTGTCCTGTTGATAGTTTACATAACAGCGAAGATACTGCTCCAAAGTGGCATTGGTGCGCTCCGTTTGCCCATCTGTTTGGGGATGATGAGCTGAAGATAAGCGAGAGTCTATGCCCAATAGTTTTTGTAGTGCCTTCCAAAAACGAGAGGTGAATTGAGATCCACGGTCTGTGACTAAACTCTTGGGCAATCCATGTAGTCTGAAAACATGTTGAAGAAATAGATCCGCAGTTTCCTTGGCCGTGGGGAGGCCTTCGCAGGGAATGAAATGGGCTAACTTGGTGAATAGGTCCACCACCACTAAGATCGTGGTGAATCCACAGGAAGGTGGTAGGTCAGTGATGAAATCCGCGGAAATTATTTCCCATGGGCGAGATGGGGTAGGAAGGGGGTGTAAAAGTCCTGAGGGCTTCTCCCTTCGTATCTTGGAGCGCTGGCATACTGGGCAGGTGTTGACATATTTTTCCACATCCTTGCGGATCTTGGGCCACCAAAAATCCCTTAGGATCAGATGCATAGTTTTAAATAGTCCGAAGTGTCCTGCTGGTTTGCAGTCATGACACAGACGAAGCGCTTTTTCCCTGCCCGGTCCGGGTGGGATATAAACATGATTTCTATAGCAGAGCAGCCCATCTTTAAGCGAAAAGGGGAAATGCAGACCTTGGCGAAGTTGGTCCTGCGCCCAGGCATCTGCTTGCTGACTAGCCCTGATTTCTTGAGCACAGATGGGTCCTGGAGTAGGGGAAGTTGAACCAATGGGAATGGATTTGGTGTTCCCCACCGTGAGCGTGGCAAAGTTCTCAGGTTGTAGCAGTTGGGATTCAAAGGTCTCCTTGCGTCCTGCAGCGTATTCCGGTTTACGTGACAGGGCGTCTGCTTGCTTGGTTTGGGCTGGGGTCACATAATGGATCTGAAAGTTGAAACGTTCAAAGAATAAAGCCCAACGTTGCTGCCTCTGATTTAGTTTGCGGGCAGTTCTTAGATGTTCTAGATTACGATGATCAGTGTGGACTTCAATGGGAAATTTGGCCCCTTCTAGCCAATGTCTCCAAGTTTCAAAGGCTGCCTTTATGGCCAGTAGTTCTTTTTCCCAAATGGTGTAATTCCTCTCTGGTGTGGTTAGTTGACGAGAATAAAAGGCACAGGGGTGGAGGTGATCTCCCACCGGTTGTAAGAGTACAGCCCCAATTGCCACATCAGAGGCGTCCGCTTGCACCACAAAAGGGGTTCCAGGATTTGGGTGTTGTAGAATTGGCTGGGAGGTGAATAGTTTCTTTAGTTGCTGGAACCCTTTCTCTGCTTGATCAGTCCAGCGGAAAGGCTGCTTTCCACGGATGCAGCTAGTGATGGGGTCGGACCAGCGGGCAAAATCTGGAATGAACTTGCGGTAGTAGTTCGCGAACCCCAAGAAACGCTGCACCTCTTTCTTGTTAGTTGGCGCCCGCCATTCCAATACTGCTGAAACTTTGGCTGGATCCATGGAAAGCCCTAGAGGCGAGATGCGGTAACCAAGGAAATCTACCTCTTGTAGATCAAAAGCGCATTTTTCCAGCTTGGCATAAAGTCCATGATCCCGCAATCGTTGTAACACCATTTTGACGTGGTTCTCATGTTCTGATTGTGATCTGGAAAACACCAAAAAATCGTCCAGGTAGATTATCAAGAACCTGTCTAGATAGTCCTGAAAAATGTCATTGACAAAATGCTGGAACGTTGCGGGGGCTCCGCATAAACCGAAATTCATAACTCGGGACTCAAATAATCCGAATTTGGTCTGGAAGGCGGTCTTCCACTCGTCCCCTTCCCTGATGCGAACTAAGTTGTAAGCCCCCCGAAGATCCAGCTTGGTGTAAACCTTGGCTCCTCGAAGCCGATCCAGTAGATCCGAGATTAAGGGCAGGGGATAGCTGTTCCGCTTGGTGATATTGTTCAATGCTCTGTAGTCCACCACCAAGCGTAGTTCCCCTGACTTCTTCTTCACAAACATCACTGGGGAGGCGGCTGGGGATTGAGAGGGTCTGATGAATCCCTTGCGAAGGTTTGTCTCTAGGAATTCCCTGAGAGCTTCTTGCTCTGGTTCAGTCAGGGAGTAGAGATGCCCTCGCGGGATCGGGGCCCCCTCCACCAAGTCAATGGCACAGTCATAAGGTCTATGTGGGGGTAATTTTTCGGCTTCTTTCTCATTGAATACATCCCAATACTCGGAGTACTTCTTTGGCAAGGTGATGATGGGCTCGGTGTCTGTGGCATGGCATACCTTGGCTACGAGGCAATGGTTTTGGCAGTACGGTGAAGCAAACTGCAGTTCTCTGTTGGACCAGGAAATGTTAGGGTCGTGGAGAGTCAGCCATGGAATTCCCAAAATCACAGGGAAATGGGGGACCTCGGTAACAAAGAAGGAAATCTCTTCCATATGTTCCCTTATCCACATCCTGGTGGGTTCCGACCACTGACTTACGGGGCCCGTCTTGAGGGGACGGCCGTCTATGGCTTGCACCACACGGGCATTCTTGAAATCATGATATTGTAATCCCAGAGAGTCGGCATACTCTCTATCGATGAAATTGTTGGTAGCTCCAGAGTCTATCATGGCGTGGATCATGACGGGTCCCCTTTTTGCTGACCATAATGTGACCACGAGAAGGAACAGGACCCCGGTTGGCGGCTCTTGGATGGATTTTTTGACCGGGTTGGCGAGCCTCTCTACACCCGGTCGTTGGCTTCCCCCGCCGGCTGTGTGCCAGTCGGCTCAGACGCCTTCGTCTCCGTGGAGGACGCCGCCGCAAGACGGGCGGCAGGCTTCCCTTTGGCTGGGCACTCTCTGGCGAAGTGGCCCCCGTTCCCGCAGTACCAGCAGAGGTTTAAGCGTTGACGACGGGCCTTCTCGGCGGCATCTAGTCTGGGACGCACATTGCCCAACTGCATCGGCACCTCCTCGCCTCCTCTGGGGTATGGGGTTGGCGGTGGGGGTCTCCACACCGGACGTGGCTGAACGCTGGCGGGAGCGGGGGGTTTTGCCCCGGCTCTACTGCCCTGGCCTCGAACCCACTGTTTTCTGTTGGCAATCATGACTTCAGCCCGTAAACATTGATCAATGAGTGCCTCGAGGGTCTGGGGAGGATCCACCTTGGAGATTTCTTCCAGCATTTCAATGTTGAGACCCTCCCGGAATTGTCCCCTGAGGGCTACATCGTTCCAGCCGGTGTTGTGGGCCAGCACTCGGAACTCGGCTATATACTGAGACATAGGTCTGTCTCCTTGGAAAAGGCGACGGAGTTTGTGACCGGCTGCCTCCAAATTGTCCTCGATTCCCCAAGTCTCCTTGAGGTGGTCCAAGAAGTGTTGCGCTGATCTTAGGTGTGGAGAGGCTTGGTCGAACAGTGCCGTCGCCCAGCTGGCCGCTGGCCCGTCTAGAAGACTGTAAACCCATGCCACTTTGATGTCTTCTTGGGGAAACTCGGCAGCACGGGCCTCCAGATAAGCTTGACATTGGCGACGGAAGACATGAACCTTAGAAGCTTCTCCAGTAAACTTGGTTGGCAACGCCATGGCCGGAAGACGAACTCCGCGTTCCTTCAAACCCCTTATTTCTCCATCCTGTGCATTGAGCTTATCGCGGATTCGGTCCACCTCTTCCTTGTCGATGGTGTAGGTAATCGGCTGGCCGCTCGGCCCAGGTACGACTCCGGTAGACATTCTGGCCGAGGTTAATTGGTGCTTAGGGTGGCGGAGTCAAACTGTCACGACCCTGGCTGCAGAGCACCAATAACCATACACAGAGGCCAGAATCTATCTAATATCTTTATTGAAGGAATATATAAAGTTAATAAAAACAAGTGTAGAAAATAGTTCGGAATTAGACCTTTCAGGAAAGGTCAGAATTAGTCCAAAAAAGCAATGTCCAATAAGAAATATTAAGGTCCAAAGTTGTAATCCAATAACCGAAACACTCACTTTGCCAAGCAAAGTGAGGGGAGATGACAAGGTCCTTTAGTCCATGAAACTTGAGCGAGGCTAGGAAGTAACTTGATACTTAAAACAAGGCTTGAACGTGGAACAAGGTAACTAAGAACAAGAACAAGGTCCGTGGAATAACTTGATAAATCCGTGGAACAAGGCAAGGATTGATCCTGGGAAACAAGGCAAAGTCCGTAGATAAACAAAGGCTGGGAAGCAAGGCGAAGGCTGGATAGCAAGGCAAGGCTTGAGCAGGAGCGAGGCTTGAACCGGAGCGCGCTGTCCAGACACAACTTGCTCCGTAGGCTGACGAATTGACTCCGCGAAGTTACTACGCGGGTAAAACACCTAAATAGAGTCTAGCTTTCCCGCCGAAGCAGTTCTCTGGGAATCAGAACCGAAAGCTAACTCTGAGACCAGATGTGAGACTCCCCAAAGATTCTCACGAGAAGCAGTCTTAATTGGCCACATTCTTAGCTGCAATCCTCGCACTCCTGCGCGAAGCTGAATCCAAACTTCTCTGTTGTTTACAAAACTCCCGGCGCAAGAATACGGGAGAAGTAGGCTCTGGGCTTGTTTGACATACTTCTGGGAGACAACTTTCTTGCAGGTGCAAGGTTCCCAGATCTGCCTGGGAAAGATCTGGCTGAGAGGAATCCAGTTCAGACTGGGAAGGTAAAAAACCCAAGTTTTCATCTTCATCAGGAATTACAATGTCCTGAGCAGGACTACAAGGCCCATGGGTCATCACAACAACTGAATTTCAAATATTAAAGTGCGAATGTCAATATTAATTTATTTGGTCCTTTAAATTTGCTGATGTCTTGGTCATTTTCAAAAGCCTGCCTAAAAGCCATGTTTTCAGCTCCTTGTGGAAACATTGTAGTGTGGGGGCTAGCCTAATGCCCTAATGCGTTCCAAAGCCAGGGGCCACCACCAAGAAGGCCCTCTCATTCGTCCCCACCAACTGCCCCTGAGATGGAGGTGGGACTGAGAGAAGGGCCTCCCTGGCAGATCTTTAGGGGGGATGTGGTTGCGAAGATAGGTTGGAGCCAAAGCACTTCAAATGGGACCGGAAACTTGTTGGCAGCCTGTGGAGCTGAATGCCAAGACAAATCTCCTCTGAACAAATGCAAGACATCCCCATGATAAATTTTCCTTGTTGTTTATTTGTCCAGTCGCTTTTGATTCTTTGTGACCTCATGGATCATCCCATGCCAGAACTCCCTGTCTGCCGTCACTTCTAGCTCCTTCAAGGTCAAGTCAGTCCCTTCAAGGATACCATCCATCCATCTTGCCCTTGGTCGGCCTCTCTTCCTTTGTCCTTCCATTTTCCCCAGCATCATTATCTTCTCCAAGCTTTCCTGTCTTCTCATGATGTAGTCAAAGTACTTCATCTTTGCCTCTAATATCCTCTAGTGAGCAGTTGAGCTTTATTTCTTGGAGTATGGACTGGTTGGATCTTCTTGCGGTCTAAGAAACTCTCAGAATTTTCCTCCAACACCACAGTTCAAAAGTATCTCTCTTCCTTCACTCAGCCTTCCTTTAGGTCCAGTTCTTGCATTCATAGGTTACTACGGGGAATATCATTGCTTTAACTATGCGGACCTTCACTGCCAGTGTGATGTCTCTACTCTTCACTATATAGAGGTTTGTCATTGCTCTCCTCCAAAGAAGTAAATGTCTTCTGATTTCCTGGCCATAGTCTGCGTCTGCAGTAATCTTTGTGCCTAGAAATATAAAGTCTGTCACTGCCTCCACGTTTTCTCCCTCTATTTGCCAGTTATCAATCAGTCTGGTTACCATCATCTTGGTTTTCTTGATGTTTAACTGGAGCCCAGCTTGTGCACTTTCTTCTTTCACCTTGGTTAGAAGGCTCCTCAGCTTAGATTTTCCTTAGAAGTAGCAAATGACTTGGCGGTGCATAATAAGAATGAACAACAAATCCCAGGATTCCATTGGATGGAAGCAAAGTGGTTTAGCACTATCTCTTTGTAGCGTGGAAGGGCCCATTGGTTTGAAAGGTGCTCCAGTATTCCTTTACGTCCCTGTGCTTACTGATCTTAGAAGAGGCAACAATGGGTGCATCTACTCCAGGCATGGGCAAACATGGGCGGGGCCACGAGGGGGCAGGGCAGGGCCCAGGTCATTCTCAGGTGATCGTCCCAGCATAAGGAATGGGATGCTCACCCCATCCTTATGCCAGGAGGAAGGCGGGACAAGTGGCGACTGCCCCAATCCTCCTCCTCCCCCGATCCTCGAGCTGTCTTCTTGGCATTATGCCAGGAGGAGCGCGAGACAGGTGGCGAATGAGAGTGCTCTGGAGAGCTCTCAGCCACTGCGTGCCTTCCTCGAGCTGTCCTCCTGGCTTAAGGATGGGGATGCTTGCACCATCCATATGCCAGGAGGAGGGCGAGACACACGGTGGCTGAGAGTGCTCCAGAGGGCTCTCAGCTGCTGCGTGCCTTTCTCACCATTTTTTGGCCTAAGGACAAGGCAGGCTACTGTGTCCTTCTGCAAGAGGACAAGGAAAATGAGGAGGGCCTAAGGTAAGCACCCAGTGGCTGCATCCAGCTCCTGGGCCTTAGATTGCCCATGCCTGTTCTACTCTGTAGAATGAATGCAGTTGAACAGCACTTTACCATGGCTCAGTGCTATGGAATGATGGGAAAGTTCATACAAACTACAGCCCCCGGGATTGCATTGCATTGAGCCATGGCATTTAACGCGGTGTCAAGTCTAAAACAGGCATGGGCAAACTTCGGCCCTCCCTCCAGGTGTTTTGGACTTCAACTCCCACAATTTCTAACAGCCTAGCGGCCTAGACTAGGAGAAGGGGCTGCGATTTCGGGTCAGCTGGAGCTCTTCCAAACGGGCCAAGAGTTGACCTGCGGTTCAGCCAGGACTCCCTCCAGCCGGCGCCGCCCCGTTCCTGGCTTGCGGGCGGAGCTGAGCTTCGGGCTCAAGGCGGCGGATGCAGCAGCAACAGCAGCAACAGCAGCCCGGCTCCGCCTCCGGAGAGGCTCCCGCAGCCCCTCCTGCTCTGTCCGGGCGCCGCTTCCGTCCGGCGGCCTCTGCAATAGCAAGCCATGAAGGAGGAGGAAGAGGAGGAGGAAGGCGGCCGCGGCGCCAAGGAAAGGCAGCCCTTGCTCCCGCCGAAGCCGCCGGCCCCCTTCTCTCGCCCCGCCGGGAACGGTGAGCCCTCGCCCTCGCCCTCGGGGAGCCGGGAAAGTCGGGCGCCTGGTCTCGGTGGGAAACAGGGACGGGAGTTTTCGGGGTGTGCATCAACTGCATTTCTACGCCGTGCCTCTCCCTCCGCGCCCCATTATTGGCGGAGTCCTACCTTGCAAATAGGCAGAGGGGTTCCCCTCTTCTTGCTCTGTTTCAAGGGCTGCTATATGAAAGGGGCCTCTGAGCTACACTGGCCGTGCTTGCTTTTCGGGTGACTAACCAGTTCACTCTCATAGTGCCCTTGGTTGGTCAAAAGACAAAATGCAGCTTCCAAGGTTCCTCTTGCAGGCCTTGGGTCTAGTGTCAGGTTGTCATCACTGCTCCCTGAAAAGACCACCCTGACTCCCAGTTTGGTGGTGATGAGAAGTTCTGCTGGTTAGGTGGATATAGGACCTCATCACATTACAGCTTGGATCCACTTTAAATTCACTTTGGGGAGGGGCCTTTAAGCAGCTCAGCCAGACAGGTCCTGGGCCTCACCAAACTACAAACCCCAGAATTCTGCAGGAGGCAGAAACCAGATTTATAGTGGATATATGTTCTGCGATGAGGCAGTAAGTCAGTGCCCTCTTTCCTTTACTCAGGCCATCCCTCTTCAAGGGTGTGCCTTCAATAGTTTCCAACACATTGCAACTTCAAGGTTTTTCTTGGCAATATTGGTTCAGAAGTGGTTTGCCATTAGGTTGCTGTGAGTTTTCCGGGCTGTATGGCCATGTTCCAGAAGCATTCTCTCCTGACATTTCACCCACATCTATGGCAGGCATCCTTAGAGGTTGTGAGGTCTGTTGGAAGCTAGGCAAGCGGGATTTATATAGGTATCTGTAGAATGTCCAGGGTGGGAGAAAGAGCTCTTGTCTATTGGAGGCAAGTGTGAATGTTGCAATTAATCACCTTGATTAGCATTGAAAAGACTTGCAGCTTCAAGGCATGGCTGATTCCTGAACATGGCCATACAGCCCAGAAAACTCACAGCAACCCAGTGATTCCGGCCATGAAAACCTTCAACAACACAGGTTTGCCATTGTCTTCCTCAGAGGCTGAGTGAGTGTGACTTGCTCAAGGTCACCCAGTGGGCTTTGTAGCCAAGTGAGGATTTGAACCTTGCTGTCCAGAGTTGTCTTCCAATGCTCACACCACTATGCCATGCAGGCTCCCATAGAGTGCATTTACCCCGTTGAAATATTGCTTGCTTTCTGATAGTGGCCAGTGAGGTTTTACATGACCACACTACACTGTTAAAGAGTTGGTATCCCACTTTAAATTTGATGGCTGTTTCCTGTTGAATCCTGGGATTTGCAGTTTTTGGAGGGACCTTTAAAATTCTCAGCCAGAGAGGTCCTGGGCCTCACTGGGCAAACTTCAGGTGGCGGCCACAGGATTTATAGGGCAATGCCAACTCTTTAAAGCAGGGGTCCTCAAACTTTTAAAGCAGAGGGCCAGTTCACAGTTCCTCAGACTGTTGGGCAGCCAGATTATGGTCTGAAAAAGCATGAATGAATTCCTATGCACACTGCACATATCTCATAGTGCAAAAAAAAAAAAACAACAACCAACAACAACAATATGAAATAACAATACAATATTTTAAATGAAGAACAATTTTAACTAACATAAACTTACCAGTATTTTGGCTGATGAGATAGTCAAGTTAATTAGGATTGTTGTTCTTGTGCCTTCAAGTCGTTTCAGATTGAGGGAGATCCTAAGTCTAAAGCTTAGGGTGGGGGGTGGTGGTGGTAAATAACCATCCAGCCCACAGACCGTAATTTGAGGACCCCTGCTTTAAAGTGCAGTTTGATAGTACAACACTCAGCATCTTCCAATTGTACTAGGGCCATATTGGTTGGAGGGTTTGGAGACATGTACTCCAAAAGTAAGTTTCCAAAGCTCTGTTAGGAAACATGCCTTGTTGACTGAATTTGGATTCAAGTGACTGGGGATATTGTAAAAGTTTAGCATCACTCAGGGGAGCCTTAGGTGATAAAATGAAAGACTGTGACTTGTAAAGTCCATTGTGGAGGACTTTATGTGTCACATTTAGAGTCAACAGTTGATTGTCTGTTCCCACTACAGAATCAAGGGCCAGTTCACCTATTATCACCTCAATTGTTTTCTTCATTGTTTTTCTTAATTACTTTATGTTTCTTTGTATATTGTACACAACAATGATCGCATTAGTACACTGACATTGGGTTCTTTCTTTGATAGGTTACATCATTTCAAGGTAACACAAAAGAATGTTCTGTGTGCTGGTTCAGTCATTTCACAGTGGGATAAGGTTATCCATCATAGGCTCGTTTAGGAGACAGAACCAGTTTGCATTGTTCTGGCATCAAAAAGGAACCACTGGGAAATTCAGGAGGGAACTGGTCAAGGAATTAAAGAGGAGGATTGTGAGCCATCCTCCACTTGGAAGCTGCTCCCTGAGATGTTTGGCACACCTTGTTTTAATTGCAGGACTGATCCTACTTATAGCTATGCTATTAGGCCTAGTCCTCACTTAGACAGGCTGGCACCACACTAGAACAATGGGATGGGGGATTCCACAGCAGCAATGAAAGGCTGAGCATGCTCCGTGCCCACAGAATGTAATCATCATCATCATCATCATCATCATCACCACCACCACCACCACCACCATCTTTATGTCTCCTACTCTAGCTCCCCAATAGGGACTCTGAGTGGTTAACAACATGCATACAGCAATAAACATTTAATGCCATAACGTACCGCCAACAAATAATAAGACTACCATACATTAAATAATAACACATTTAACATTGGCATCAGACAACAATGAAACATAACAGCAAATTAGACAGCACACAACTAAAGATTACATTTTAACTGAGCTATTAAAATCAGAGTTGGAAAAATTAAGATTAATAAAATTATAAAACATTACAATTTAAAAAAATTAATACCAGAGTAACAGCCATTGCCATGTTCCAATCAATTTGTTTACGCTAAATATTCCATATGTCCTTCTCTCTATATGCTTGTGAGCACAAAAAAGTTTTTAATTGTTTTTTTACAAGAGAGCAAGGAGGAAGCAGTTTTAATCTCCTTTGGGAGGGAGTTCCAGAGGTGGGGGGCGACCATGGAGAAGGCCCTTTCTCTCGTTCCCACTAGCCGTACCTGGGGCAGGTGTGGGACTGAGAGCAGGGCCCCATTTGCTGATTGCAGAGCCTGGGAAGACAAGTAGTCTGGGCCCGAACTGTATAGGGCTTTAAAGGTAATAACCAGCATTTTGTATTTTGCCCGGTAGGTAACAGACTGGTAGCCAGTGGAGTTGCCGTAACATGGGAGTGGTTCTCTTCCTGTACCTGGCTGCTGATCTTTGGACCAGCTGAAGTTTCTGAACAGTTTTCAAAGGCAGTCCCATGTAGAACACATTGCAGTAATCTAGACAGGATGTGACTTAAGGCGTGGACTATAGTGGCCAAATCTGACGTCTCAGCTGGTGCACAAGCTTTAATTATGCAAAGGCACTCCTGGTCATTGCTGAGACCTGGGCCTCCGCAGCCATGAATCCAGTATCACCCACAAGCTGTGTGCCTGTGTCTTCAGGGGGAGTGTTACCTAATCCAACTCAGGTTGCTGGAATGCAGGCTACTAGAAGTGTCACTTCACAACACTTTGATATGGAATCTTACATTTTATGTGAGATTCTGTCATCTAAATCCCCGTATAGCAGTCATTCCCAAACTGTGGTCACTTGGGGGTAATGGGCTTCAATACCAGAAGCCTCAGGCAGCTTGGCCAATGGTCAGGAATTCTGGAAGCTGAAAGCCAAAACATCTGAAGGACAAAAGTTTAGGAAGCACTACTGTATAGTCTTCCTTTCTACATCTGCTGGAGTGTGAGCCTACCTCAAGTTGTATTTGTATTCTGAAAAATATATGATTGGTTAGTCAATGGTGATGCAATGGTAAAGCAAGTCCCAAAGGAACTCTCAATTTCCTGTGCTGCATATCCTCATGTGTTTCATTCTTTGTTTCACTTTTCAATGACATATGAAAGCAAAGAGCAAGAATAAAAACACATGTTGCAAACCAGGAAGAAAAAAATGGGTATAAATGCCTTGCAAATCTAGCAGAGTAGGACACTGTCTTAGAATCATAGAATCATAGAATAGTAGAGTTGGAAGAGACCTCAAGGGCCATCTAGTCCAACCCCCCGCTAAGAAGCAGGAAATCGCATTCAAAGCACCCCCGACAGATGGCCATCCAGCCTCTGCTTAAAAGCTTCCAAAGAAGGTGCCTCCACCACATTCCGGGGGAGAGAGTTCCACTGCCGAACAGCCCTCACAGTGAGGAAGTTCTTCCTGATGTTCAGGTGGAATCTCCTTTCCTGTAGTTTGAAGCCATTGTTCCGTGTCCTAGTCTGCAGGGCAGCAGAAAATAAGCTTGCTCCCTCCTCCCTATGACTTCCCCTCACATATTTGTACATGGCTATCATGTCTCCTCTCAGCCTTCTCTTCTGCAGGCTAAACATGCCCAGCTCTTTAAGCCTCTCCTCATAGGGCTTGTTCTCCAGACCCTTAATCATTTTAGTTGCCCTCCTCTGGACGCTTTCCAGCTTGTCAGCATCTCCCTTCATCTGCGGTGCCCAAAACTGGACACAGTATTCCAGGTGTGGTCTGACCAAGGCAGAATAGAGGGGGAGCATGACTTCCCTGGATCTAGACGTTATTCCCCTATTGATGCAGGCCAAAATCCCATTGGCTTTTTTAGCTGCCGCATCACATTGTAGGCTCATGTTTAACTTGTTGTCCACGAGGACTCCAAGATCTTTTTCGCACACACTGCTGTCAAGCCAGGCGTCCCCCATTCTGTATCTTTGATTTCCATTTTTTCTGCCGAAGTGAAGTATTTTGCATTTGTCCCTGTTGAACTTCATTTTGTTAGTTTCGGCCCATCTCTCTAGTCTGTCAAGATCGTTTTGAATTCTGCTCCTGTCTTCTGGAGTGTTAGCTATCCCTCCGAGTTTGGTGTCATCTGCAAACTTGATGATCGTGCCTTCTAACCCTTCGTCTAAGTCGTTAATAAAGATGTTGAACAGAACCGGGCCCAGGACGGAGCCCTGCGGCACTCCACTTGTCACTTCTTTCCATGATGAAGACGACGCATTGGTGAGCACCCTTTGGGTTCGTTCGCTTAGCCAATTACAGATCCACCTAACCGTAGTTTTGTCTAGCCCACATTTTACTAGTTTGTTTGCCAGAAGGTCGTGGGGGACTTTGTCGAAGGCCTTACTGAAATCTAGATATGCTACATCCACGGCATTCCCTGTATCGACCCAACTCGTAACTCTATCGAAAAAAGAGATCAGATTAGTCTGGCATGACTTGTTTTTGGTAAATCCGTGTTGACTATTAGCAATGACCGCATTTGTTTCTAAGTGTTTGCAGACCACTTCCTTAATGATCTTTTCCAGAATCTTGCCTGGTATTGATGTGAGGCTGACCGGACGGTAATTGTTTGGGTCGTTCTTTTTTCCCTTCTTGAAGATAGGGACCACATTCGCCCTCCTCCAATCTGCTGGGACTTCTCCTGTTCTCCAAGAACTCTCGAAGATAATTGCCAGTGGTTCTGAAATAACTTCCGCTAGTTCCTTCAGTACTCTTGGGTGTAGCTGATCTGGCCCTGGGGACTTGAATTCGTTTAGAGTGGCCAGGTGTTCCTGGACAACTTGTTTCCCTATTTGGGGTTGGATTTCCCCCAATCCTTCGTCCATTCCATGTTGCTGAGGTTGAAGATGGCTTTCTTTTTGTGAGAAGACCGAGGCAAAGAAGGCATTAAGCAGTTCTGCCTTTTCCCTATCCCCTGTCACCATCACCCCATCTACTCCTTGCAGTGGCCCTATCGCCTCCTTTTTCTTCCTTTTTCTACCAACATAAGCAAAAAAACCTTTTTTGTTGTTTTTTATGTCCCTGGCAAGCCTGAGCTCATTTTGCGCTTTAGCCTTGCGATCCTTTTCCCTACAGGAGTTGGCTATACGTTTGAATTCTTCTTTGGTGATTTCTCCCCTTTTCCACTTCTTGTGCATTTCACTTTTGAGCTTTAGCTCAGTTAGAAGTTCTTTGGACATCCATTCTGGCTTCTTTGCACTTGTCTTATTTTTCTTCTTTGTTGGCACTGTTTGCATTTGCGCCTTGAGTATTTCACTTTTGAAAAACTCCCATCCATGCTTAACTCCCTTGTTTTTTAATATCGGCGTCCATGGAATGCCGCTCAGTAATTCCTTCATTTTTTGGAAGTCAGCTCTCTTAAAGTCCAGAATGCGTGTTTGACTTGTCTTAGTTTCAGCATTCCTTTGTATTGCAAACTGCAGGAGCACATGGTCACTTGCCCCTAAGGATCCAACCACTTCAACTGTATTGATCAGGTCTTCCACATTTGTTAAGATTAGATCAAGAGTTGCTGATCCCCTTGTTGCCTCTTCTACCTTCTGGACCATAAAATTATCTGCAAGGCAAGTGAGGAATTTGTTGGACTTTGTACTCTTGGCTGAGTTTGTTTTCCAGCAGATATCGGGATAATTGAAATCGCCCATGACTACTATATCTCTTCTTTGTGCCTGTTTGGTCAGCTGTTGACAGAAGGCTTCATCAAGTCCTTCATCCTGACTCGGAGGTCTGTAGTAGACACCCACAACAAGATCTTTTTGAGACCCGGTTCCCTTGATTCTTATCCAGATGCTTTCAAGCTGGTTTCCCGGATTACAGTCTTGCATTTCTTCTGCAACGTAACTGTTTTTGACATATAAAGCTACTCCCCCTCCTCTCCCCTTTGTTCTATTTATGTGAAAGAGGTTATAGCCCTCAATGGTTAAATTCCAGTGATGGGAGTCATCCCACCAGGTTTCAGTGATGCCTATGACATCGTATGTGTGGTGCTGTGCTAGGAGTTGGAGTTCGTCTTGCTTATTTCCCATGCTCTGAGCATTAGTGTAAAGACATGTAAGCCCCTGTGACCTCCCCTCGAACTGTTTATTTGGGATTATTGTGCTCTCTGTACTTGGTCCTTGCTGTGTTTGTGCAGCCCTCCTTTTAGCCTTTCGGCGGTTCCCTGTGGTCGTGGGTAATATAGTGTTCGCCAGGCTGTTGTTCCCCTCCCCCAGCGGATTTAGTTTAAAGTGCGCCTGATGAGGTTTGTGAGTCTGTGTGCAAAAAGATGTTTTCCTACTTGTGTGAGATGCACCCCATCGCTTGCCAGTAGTCCATCCTCTTGGAAGAGTAGACCATGGTCAAGGAAGCCAAAATGCTCCTCTTGACACCATTTTCTGAGCCAGTTATTGACCTGTACTATTTTTCCGGCCCTTGTAGAGCCATGTCCTACAACGGGGAGGAGGGATGAAAAGATCACATGTACATTATACAGTTTTAGCTTTGTTCCCAGAGCTTGAAAATCATTTGTGATCTTTTGAAAAGTATGCCTAGCGGTGTCATTGGTACCTACATGAATCAACATAAGGTGGGGAGGGTGATGGGGCTTTAGGAGCCTGCTGAGCCTCTGAGTGATATGGTGTATTTTTGCCCCCGGGAGGCAGCATGTTTCTCGAGCCATCCCATCCGGTCTGGAAATGATGGCTTCCGTTCCTCTAAGGAGGGAGTCACCTACTACCAAGACCTGTTTCCTTTGAGGATTGACAGGGTCCCTTTTGTGCAAGACAGTGTGTATGTCCCCTGAAGAGTGTTCCTGTTGAAGTGAATCATGTAGGTGTAAAGTGTTGTCCTCCTCCTCAACATCCCCAGTGCATTCATCAATGACAATCCATTGAGATACATCCGAGAGCCCATTACTCTCCCAAGGATGTTCCTGTTGCTCCTGGTCTATGATTGGGGATGGAGCATTTGCATGATTACATAAGTGTGACTGTGGTGATGCACTGTCCCTGTCAGGGCTATCCCCTGCGCATTGATCCAGGATGGTCCACTGAGTGGTATCTAAGAAACTGTGGTCCTCCACAAGATGTGTTTCCTGATTGTATGTTAATGATGTAAGAATTTCAAATCTGTTGTGTAAATGCAGCTGAGCAGAGGAGTTCTGTGGAGGCTGCCTGGTCCTGCGTCTCCTTCTATGGGTGACCTCCTTCCAAGCCTGAGGGTTGTCTACCTTTGAGTTGATCTCCCCATAAGGTTCCTGATCATGGTCTTGGTGGTGTTGGTGTGATGCAGGCTGCTGATCTACAGCAGCGTGTTGTGCAGTGTCCAAGAAGAGCTCGAGTGCCTGAATGTCCTTAAGGGTCTTAATACGGTGCTCGAGCTGTTGGATCCTCTGCTCCATCAGAGTCATCTGTTTGCATTTGGAGCAGATGTAGTTGTCTAGTTTTTGTGTGAAAAAGCGGAACATGCGACAGCTGGTGCATGTGATGGGAATGTTTTGCTTTTGTTGCATCTCTTGGTGAGCGTGGTGGCCAAGTGGGATCTTTGTACAGTTAAGTAATATGCACGCACTTTATGTGCAGACTGCAACAAACCACGTCTTTGTGTATTTGTTTATGTTGCTTTGTTTCCTGTATGTACTGCAAAGGATAGTTAGTAAAGGTGCCTTTCCTGTATGTACTGCAAAGGATAGTTAGTAAAGGTGCCTGGCAAATAAAGCTTTCCCAGAAACTCAATTAACAGGGGACAATGCCTGCTGTCAATCAACTTAAGTACCTGGCTCTCTTTCAACACACAGTCACACAACAGTTAGACTTTGACCACAGGAGCCAAGCCCAAACTCAGTTTAAAATCTTAGCCAAATCTTAGCCAAATCCTACCTGAAGCCAGGGAGCAAAAATGTCCTCCTGCTTCCTCTGCTTCTGCGAGAACCAACTGCCCTTCTGGGATCAGGCTCTGGCAGAAACTCACACTGGCAAATAAAGCTTTCCCAGAAACTCAATTAACAGGGGACAATGCCTGCTGTCAATCAACTTAAGTACCTGGCTCTCTTTCAACACACAGTCACACAACAGTTAGACTTTGACCACAGGAGCCAAGCCCAAACTCAGTTTAAAATCTTAGCCAAATCTTAGCCAAATCCTACCTGAAGCCAGGGAGCAAAAATGTCCTCCTGCTTCCTCTGCTTCTGCGAGAACCAACTGCCCTTCTGGGATCAGGCTCTGGCAGAAACTCACACTGGCAAATAAAGCTTTCCCAGAAACTCAATTAACAGGGGACAATGCCTGCTGTCAATCAACTTAAGTACCTGGCTCTCTTTCAACACACAGTCACACAACAGTTAGACTTTGACCACAGGAGCCAAGCCCAAACTCAGTTTAAAATCTTAGCCAAATCTTAGCCAAATCCTACCTGAAGCCAGGGAGCAAAAATGTCCTCCTGCTTCCTCTGCTTCTGCGAGAACCAACTGCCCTTCTGGGATCAGCAGGAATGGAGCAGACCTGTTGAAAGGCGCTGGCTCTTAAAACTCTCTTCGGAGTTTAGGGGATAATGCTGAAAAAAAATGAGTCTGTCAGTTTCATAGTAAGTGAGATTGCCTGACGGTTTCCAGTAAAATGGAGCAAAACTGATTGTGGTAGAAAGTATTCCCTCAGGAAAAAGAAAAAAAAAGCACCTAGATCAAAGCAGCTTTAAAGTTAAGTTTCAGAGTCTTAAGGTCATCTCAGAACAGATTGATACCTACTGACATTCATACAAAATAGCTGATGTCTGCTGCTAAAAGCAAAGAATCTAGCTCCTTTTTTGGAAGCTTTTAAACAGGCTGGATGACCATCTGTGGGGGGTGCTTTGATTGTGCTTTTTCCTGCATGGCAGGGGGTTGGACTGAATGGCCCATGTGGTTTCTTCCAACTCTATGATTTTATTATTCTAGCTGTCAGTTGTATTTGTTAGTTACATTTATTCACTATATTGAGTCCTAGTTTGAGGGTAAAGGTGAGGTTTAAATAAAAAAAATGATGAAGTCCCTAGGGGTTTATAGGTCAGTTTTTGGAATTTTTATCTCCAGTGGTACATCAAAGTGAGGCAGAGAGTTCAGAGTCATTCAGGTTTCGGTATCCTTTTTGTAAATTATTTTGGATTCTGCAAAATATTATATGCTGTGTTTATATATATGTGTGTGTGTGTGTGTGTGTGTGTGTGTGTATAATGTTATGAGCACTGGCATGGTATAGTGTAGTGGTTTTCAACCTGGGTTGTTTTTGGCATACAACTACCAGAAATCCCAGCCAGTTTACCAGCTGTAAAGTTGAAAGCCAAAAACATCTGGGGACCCCAGGTTGAGAACCACTGGTATAGTGCTTTTGGCATTAGGCTACAACTCTAGAGACCAAAGGTTTGATTCCCCACTTGGCAATGAAAACCCACTGGGTGACGTTGGGTGAGTCACACACTCTTATCTCCATACAACTCAACAATAGATTTACTATACAATAGTCATTAATCAGAAACAACTTGAGGGCGCACAACATCATCATCAACGACAGCAACTAATATATCAGATTAGCAACTGCTAGTATTTTCATCTTAACTTTTAGATGATTCATTCTTGGGATCATTCTCAGTTCCATACTTTGAGATGTCACTTTCTCGAAATCTTTGCTCTGCATACAAATCCACTCACAAAACTGCTTTTATTCACTAATGTGCTGTTTGGAAATCATTTTGTATATGTCTCTAGGAATATTGACGCTGAGGTGGAGACAGATATCATGTTTTTGTGTTAGTGTGGGATTGCTTTTGAAGTTCCTCACTGCATTCAGTTGAAACATATCTACGAGTTTTGTTACAGTTACAAAAGGCAGATTGCATAGAGCCTGTTAGCTGCTGCCAATTAAATATATATAACTCTGCTCCAACCCACACAAGACTTCAGAGCTTATTTTGTACTTACAAATGTTTCTGTGTAAAATATTAACTAGGCCTATGAGATATGATGTTTTAAAAAGCCAGACCGCTTAAAAACAGCAAAGTGCCAGATGGATGACTGAGTCAGCATTTGCTTTGCGGGTCTGCACACCTGTCACTTCAAACACTGAAATGGGAGCTTAATTGAGTGGCACTAGGGAGCATTGGCTGAGAGTGAAGTTTTATCTGAAAGGGGGGTGAGGGCAGTATGTGTGTGTGTGAGTCACATTGGAAGATGTGGAGGTGTATGAAAGCCTCTGTTGAGGATGATATTATCATGACATTTAGTAATGTTGTCTATAATAAAGGATAAACAAACCAGTTTCTCTTCAAAAGGATACTGGATATGTCCCAGCCCTGTGGAGTTCATAACTAGCCAATTTCTGTGCAAAAGCCATACTAGATGTATCAAGTAATAGAACAAGCTCTGTACTGATGAACTGTATGGTTGATGTCATAGTTTTTTCTGTTCTAGACAACACAGACAAAGACTGCTGCTGCAGACTGCCTGTTAGCAATGGTTTTACTTAGCATATTTGTAGTAGTTAGTTATACTGATCTTGGTTTTCAGTGTAAATATTGGGAGGTGTGTGATCAAAGTTGGCACATGACATCAATAAATCAAGTTGACTCAGATTTATGGCAACCCTATCCTAGGGTTTTCTTGGAAAAAGCTTATTCAGGGGAAATTTGTCATTTCCTTCCTCTAAGCTTGAGAGAGTTGACCACTCGGTTTTTCATGACTGAGTAGGAATTTGAATCCAAGCCTTCCAGAGCTATACCATCTAGCTCTCATTCAAAATGAGAGGCTTTTATACTTGACATAATTATGCTTTTGTCTTGTCCCACATTCGGTTTTTGGTGTTCAGCATCTAGTCATTACAGGTAACCAAATGTGTACTTTTATATTTCAATGCTGTTTTGAAATTGTACTGTTCATTTTATGATGTTATACTTGAATTGTCTAACACAGGATAAGATTAACTGAACATAAGGCTCGTTTGACAACAAGACTTGGACACTTTATCTGATAATTGGCAAAAATGTGTGGCTAGAATCCAATAGGATTCATTTGATAAAGCTTTTTCTCTCAGTGAAACTAGGAAGGGACATTCCAACCCAATTTGAGGCAGAGGTCTGAGAAATCCTTCAGCGCAGATTTTCAGATGGCATGAAAGGCTGCATCAGGGAGGGGAAGATTTGAACATCTTGTGCTAACTAGCAGGTGCCTGTTAACATGAAGTTGGATGTAGACCTGTGTCAGTTAATACAATGTATCACCTCCGTAAAACATTAAATGGGGAAAAACTTGTGAAAAAGTGTCCTTAATCACAGTTGTTTTAAAATGTGTTTTAAAGTATTTTTTCACCTAAGGCAGTCATCAATTAAATTAATTACATGGCATACATTTCTAGTAAGCACGAGAAAACATTGCAACATGAACACAGTTGGCCCTCCACATTTATGGGTTTAACTTTTGCAGATTTGGTTATTTGTGGCTTTGAGGAATTTCTAGGACCTCTAGTGTGACTCTAGGCTCAGTATCTCCCTAGGCATCTCTAGGTCCAGAGTGATTTAGAAATTATTAGAGAGGTGGTATCTTGGGTTAAAAAGTGTTATTGAACTAGGGGGTTTCCCACTTTTGTAAAAGTGGAGGACCAAACCAGTGTCTTGTCAGTAAGGATTTAAAAAACTTGGAACTAGATCTAGATAAGCCAGATGTGTTCCTATGTTGGATGACATTATACTCCCCCTGAAAACCCAGGTTGAGCTTGGTTGTACTTCAGGGCTCCGTCTTGAGCTGCATGTCCAGGTTTCAACAGTGGAACAATTTAAATGAGTGTGCCATCCATGCCCATTCCTAAAAATGTCAGATCTGGCCACTGTGACACAAACCCTTATATCACAACTGGGTTAATGGAATAATGAAATAGTGGAATTCTATGTGTGCTTGAAAAATATTCAGAAACCTCTGTTGATCCATGCTACTGTGGCCAGATTGCTGACCAGTTCTGATTATGGTGGGGTGGGATGGGGAATACTTGTTGCTAAGTATTCACTGGTGATTTTTTGGGGGGAGGGGTACATTTCAGAGTGCTATTTGTGACCTGTAAAGCCCTGTAGGACTTGGGTGCAGACTGCTTAACTAACTATTTGTCCAATGAGCCTGCTTGATTATTGAGTTCTTAAGGGAAATACTGGATTTACTCAAGGCTAATGCACACCTTTTTTTTTTGGCTAAATTGCATCACCAAAATTGAGGTGCACATTAGATTAGAAGGTGCATTAAAATTGAGCACATAAACCTTCCTGCACCGTTGGACCTGTTGTCAAGGAGGAAAGCAGCAGAATGCAGGGAGGTTTTGAAGGCTTTGTGAATGAGGCCAATTAGGAAGCATCACCCCTTTGTCAGGCCAAGACTGGCAAAGGAATAACTCTCAGGCAGCAGTCGAAGCTGAGGTACCTCTAGGTACCTCTAGGCATCTTGGTGGCAGGTGCTTCCAAATACAAAGTCCAAGGAAGGGGTGGCCTTATCTCCCATGCACGTCAGTCTAGAAAGCGACATCCCAGACACCATGAAAGGGCTGTGGAGCAGGAGATGGTGGCCAGGGATGGAGGAGGGACAGGTTGTAGTGGCCATGAAAGAGCTGGTAGAAAGCCAGCTTCTCACAGTTCCCAACTGACCTCATTCATGTGGCCTTCAAAATCAAAGGGTAGGTTTTGAATGTCTCATGAATTAGGCCAGTTGGGAACTGCATGAGGCTGGTTGATGGAGCTGCACGGCTTCCCACCAGCTTTTTCACAGCCATCACCAGCTTCCCATCAGTTTTTTCACAGCCATCACCAGCTTCCCACCAGCCTTATTGCAGCCACTGCTGGCTTCCTACCAAACCACCACCATGCATTACATTCAACAGCAAATCTTTTTTTTTTTTTTGGTAATGTGCACCTATGTCTTTTCCATGGAAGACTATGCTGCCCATTCCTGTTCCTCTGCTGGAAGATTTAGGCAGGTTTTTGGCCATCAGTTGACTGCTGTGAGAGGGCCATTTTAATGGGGGCATCATGTCTTCCACATTTTCTGTTAGCTTATTTAATTGTTCAAAACTGTTTTTGACATAGCTGGTTTTTAACTGAATCACGTTGTAAGCTGCATAGGACCTAGCACTAGGAGAAGAGCAGGATATAAAATAAATAAATATAAAAACAAACAGTAATACTTAGTCTTAAGTTTTTGTTAGTTATTGGCTAGGTAAGGGATTAGGTTTCTCCTCCTAACTGGTGTTTTGTGTTTTTAGTCTCTGTTAGTTTGTTTATCTTAGTTTGCTTCTCTTCTTGCTTTGTTCTCTTCAGCAAAACATACTTATAATTTAAGACATCAGAGTTTTAATTTTTTTTAAAAAACATGGTAACAGTATTGATGAGAACACAACAAATGACAGTATTACTTTGAATCTTTCAGTTAAAGATGACCATGAGCTCTACTTCAACCAAGCTGTAGTATTCATTGAAGATGCCATTCAGGTAATTTTGGCATATATTTTCTCTACTGGATTGTAAACAAGACACAGAATTGTTGCTTTTATTTGTTACTGTTTTTAAAGATGGAACTCATCTTTAAAAAGATAACTCATTAGGTTATTTGTTATATTGTTTTGTTACTTTCTGTTCCTTCTCTTCTGGGGGAAGGGGGTGTAAAAACAACAACTCAAAATGCCTCCCAAGAAACAAACAAAATTAATAACTAAATATTGTTTGTTATACTGGGTGAGCAACAGTGTTACTTGTCATTATGTTACAAAAAAAATATGTTGTTTCCCCTTGTTAGCAGATATAAAGTAGTATGTTGCAGGCAATGTCATTAATTATAACATCACTATTTCTGATTTGTTTATAGATTCTGCACCTTGTCGTAGCAGATTGCCTTCAATGCATTTCAGATCTTTGGAGAACAGTGGCTATTTGATTCTTATTCATGTCACTTCTAAATATTTTTTAATATCAGAACATTGAGGATCAATGCAGATACTTTGCCTTGATTTTCTTTAGGAACTCTTTTTAGATAGTAGACTGTAATAAAAAAATCCCAAAGATAGCAATAGAATTTTTAATCTATCTAGCTTTATGTACATGTGGTGGGATAGGGCACTTTTCAGATGGACTGTACTGGTCTTAGCTGTCAACATACAGCATTTCAAATAAAGATTACTCCTCCTCTGTTCTTGTAATTAGCTGTAGTAAAGCTAACTATATACTTGTTTTGTATTTACTGGGTATATGCTTTGGCTCTGACTTTCCTAATCATTAGTAGGCAATGCTTTCAATGAGTCAGAGGTGCCTAACTAATTTTAAATGACTTTGCTTCCACATTTGAGAAACAGAATAAAATGTAATGCTTGAATTTACTTCTCTGTCTTTCACCTTTCTAGTATCGTTCCATAAATCATCGTGTGGACTCGAACTCTTTGTGGCTTTATCGATGGTATTATTCAGAAGTCTGCCAAAGGTGAGAAATGGGGTGTGTGCGTGCTGTAAACCATTACTATCTCTGATGATCACAGCCATTTCCCTTTTGTAGTTCTGTAAATCTTTGCATTTCTTTATTGCTTTCCCTTTTTTGCATTTCTCTACACATTTGAAAATACCCTATAACACAGCTTTTGTTTTGTCCTCTGTTATCCTTTGCAGCGGGAGCCCCGGTGGCAAAGTGTGTTAAAGCACTGAGCTGTTAAACTTGCAGACCGAAATCCCGGGAGCGGAATGAGCGCCCGCTGTTAGCCCCAGCTCCTGCCAACCTAGCAGTTCGAAAACATGCAAATATGAGTAGATTAATAGGTATCGCTCTGGCAGGAAGGTAACAGCACTCCATGCAGTCATGCCGGCCACATGACCATGGAGGTGTCTATGGACAACGCTGGCTCTTCAGCTTAGAAATGGAGATGAGCACCAACCCCCAGAGTCAGACATGACTGGACTTAATGTCAGGGGAAACCTTTACCTATCCTTTGCAGCTGTTACACTTGCATATAAATACTGCTACAGAGGGAAGCCCAAGCTTCCAAACCCAATGGGGATCTGTAGTTGATATTTGTTCATGGGCAGCATTCCACCAGCAGACACAACTCCATTGGAGAAAGAGGCTTCATGTTAAAAGTATATGTTGTGACCACAAATATCATTGGTGACCTCAGATACAACAATATCTGAAGAACCCTTCTAGATTAAACCACAAGCCTGCTAAATGTCAGTAATGTATGAGGGATAATCTAATTCCTCACATTAAAAATAAATAAATACAGATGGACCATTGAGCAGTGCAACATTTCTTCAACCATGGGGAAGCTATTGTGACAATACTGTGCTGATGGGCATAATTGTAATAATGTCATGGCAAGTCATTCTGCTTTTGGTATCCTCATTTCTCCTTGCTTCTGTTCATGAAAGACACTCTCTACTACTGACATATCATCTTTAATATCCTGAGATATGCATTATTAACCTGTATGTAACCTAACTAATATTTGAGTGAGAATATTCACCTGGTAGAGATCCAACCAGCAGAAGAAAGGGAGGTGGGTTTAACTTGTTCATCTTTCCCTCTGCATCTCAGTACAGACTCCTGTAGTTTGTCCTGTCTGGTTTCTGCATTATCTAGCTACTGCCAGCAAAGTGGTTGGAATAAAGTCCTTCATTGCTTTCTTTTGCTAAAAGTCCTTGGGTCTATAGGGCTATCATCCATTGCTTTGTAATGGCAAAAAGAAGCATTGAGTTTGGTTCATAGGTGCTTTTTTAATGGCTCAGTTTTGATTGCTTCTGCTAATAAAGCAATGGATTGTTTGAATACACATTTCTTTTGGCCAACCTTTTCAGTTCCCTTCTTGTTTAATTCACACATTTGTGTTCTCTTTCCTCTGAAGGATCTTGATTGTTACCATTACCCTAATCTTGATCCTTGCTTTCATCGAAAAGCCTTCTTCACTAACTGTCACATCAGATGTACGATATCGCTCGGAAGCCTGGGAGCCTCCTTGTGGCCTCACAGAGAGCATTGAACTGCTTTGCTTCGTTGTCTTTATAGTGGATGTTTCCGTGAAGGTTAGTGAGTCCTAAAGTATATATTTAAAGCCATTTATGTATATAGTCAGCCCTTCACGTTTGTTTGTTTTGGCTCTTACAGATTAATTGATATGCTTTCCTAAGGAGACTTTGAAATGTTTTCTCGGGTAAAAAAAGAGTATTTTTGTGACTTTCCCACTTTTGTGGAGTCCTGCGCCCCTAAACCAATTAAAGTGGAGGGGCTGCTGTGTGTATAGTTAACAAGTACATATGTTTTCCTCCTTTCCTTCAGTGAGCATAAGTTAATACACAGAGTTCTCCTACTTCACAACTTATTCTCACAATTCTTCAAGTTAGTTTAGAGAAGAGAGTTGCATTGCCCAAATCACCTAGGCCCCTTCCACACAACTGAATAAAATCCCACATTATCTGCTTTGAACTGGACTATATGGCAGTATGGACTCAGATAACCCAGTTCAAAGCAGATATTGTAGGATTTTCTGCTTTGATATTCTGGGTTATATGGCTGTGTGGAAGCCCCTCCCCCCCAGTGAGTTTGAAGTTCAGTGTGGACAGGAATCTGGACCTCCAAAGTTCCAGTCCAATATTGTAACCACTATATTACATGGTATCATTAAATGATTTATTGATTGTTAACTGCACCATTACCATTCATGGTTCCCATGAACTGTTAGGCTGATGCAGTAGCATGAGTTGATACTGTTATATTGTTAGCAATCACTGCTACCAAATGTGACACACACTGCAATAGGCTTTGGCATGAGACCATACCTCCAGCAAAGTCATTGAATGGAATTGTATCTCTTGTTTTCTTCCCAGTCACACATTCCTGTGCGGTCATTCTGCTACAGTGATTTTGAAGAAATTTCACAAACACACAGAAGTACAGCCACTGTGAATTTTGTGCAGAATAAATACTGAATTACAAAAATACTCATTCATTACTCCAGAATGTAAGAGTTTTCTTACATTCGACAAACACATTTTCAAATCTTTTTCAAAGTTCTTTTCACCCCTATTCTGTTGTTTCTCTGATCAGGGGTGGGAATCATATAGCCTTCCAGATATTGTTGAACTTCATCTCCAGGCATTTGTTATCATTGAATAAGCTGGCTAGAACTGTTGGGATATACAGGCCAATATGAATCTCAGTCCTATACTAATGAATTTAAAGCGAAAAATGTAGTAAGTTTATCTTCTGTGATGTTTATTGTGAAGTTCAAGATTGAGTGCTAGTAAAGTACTTGGAAGATCTATTCTCTGTAATGACTCTGTCAACTGGTAACCAGATCTATACAGTTCAAAGTCTTTGTGACTAATCACATGAGATTGCCCTTCCTAGTACTCAGAGCACAGAAAATATTGTGTCTGTTGAATTGTCAAGCCAACAGTCATCCTGGCTATAGGATTGTGCAAGTAGGTGGTCCTACAATGGACTCATATTTGAGTAACGGACAAATTTCAATACAATTCTGACACAGGGCACTTGGAATGGATAAAATGGTTTACCTGAAAATTTATCACTTAAGTGATTCTTCAAATTTTACATTGGTTGTTTGTCTATTTTCAGAAAAGGCATATATGTAATAGAATTTATGTTGCAGTGGTCTCACTGCTTTTCAAACTTGCATTGTCTCATCAGAGTTACCTCATAGGATGGGAAGGATTTCGGAAAACCAAGTGGCTGATGGCATATATCCTGGTATTAGTGGTCTCCCTTGCAGACTGGACAGTCTCCCTGAGCTCTTCCTGTGATGAGGTAAAGTGTGTGTGCTTGTCTGTTTGTGAGAAAGAGATTGAGTAAGACTCAGAGACTGAGAGACAAAGCAATTAGATCAGAGGCTGAATGAAGTTGAATGGATTGAAAAGTATTCAGGAAACAAATTGGGAAAATAGTGGTCTCATTTATTTGTTAAATGTCCTATTAAAATAATAGGCAGTAAAACTTTTGGCAGTACAGGCATAGGGAAGGGCTAACACCTCTGTGGTATTTGTTTTACTGTTTGTCCCCCCTTCAGAAGATTTCACCTCACTTTCTGTCTCTTTGATCATTGAATTTTGAAAAATTTGACTTGTTATGGAAAGAAGGATTAGTGAGAAAGCTTCAGATTTTTTTACTACAACAACAACAATAACAATAATAATACTTTTATTTATATACCCCTCTATCTCCTCGAGAGAACTCAGGGTGGTTTCCAACATGTGTACAAAAATGGTTAATTGTTAGAAAACATCATATAGCAACTTGAACATAGCAAACATAATATGACAACAACATAATAAAAACTAAAAACAGATCAGTTGAAATGGACACATAACTCTTTCAGGAGTGAATTTTCCCTCTGATGAGTACATTTTTCTCACTACCTGTTGTCTCACCCTATTCTTAACTATGAGTCATTTGTAACTCAGGGACTGCATGTATTAGGTTTGTATTAGGTATCATCTAACCCACATGATCTTCACTTAGATCTCTCTTTTCTTACCATTGTTGAAATGGGTCTGCATAAACTAGACACATCCAAGAGTATCTGAAGCCACCTGTGTGTGTGTGTGCATGTGAAGCGATAATGTGAAAACTCATTCCTTTGTTGGGTAGCCTTTGTTATTCAGCGGAAAACTAAAGTTACTAAGAAGTCACCACATGGTAACATGTTCTTCTCTTCCCATGTGTTGTGGTCACTTTTTATAGAGACAGAAAGCCATAATGTGAAGGAAGTTTATACTGTGATTGTTTTTTCAGGCCATGCTGAAGTCCTTCCGTTTACAAGAAAACTTTATCATGGGAGAATGGCAGGTGAAAATTAATCCTGCAGAAGCCTCTTCCCAATTGTAATAAGCCCATTTTGTGGTTCAGGGTTTCCTGAGCAGGAGCATGCACCTCTGATGATAGTTGTTAAAATAGTCCTTTCTATTCATTGGTTCAATTTATTTTCTTTAGGTATTGATATATAATTATTGGCCTTTATCTCATGTGGGAAATCAATTTTTTTTTGGGGGGGGACTTCCTTTTTCTGCTAACCTCCTGCATGTTCAGTCCATTAACAAGTGCCTCACTAAATGATGGTTTCCTCTTCTCTTGACTGAGAGAACAATCCTGTGGTCCCTGAAGTGATAGGACTGAGGAGTTGTCTCATCAACCTGTGGGTCTCCAGATGTTTTGGCCTTCAACTCCCAGAACTCCTAACAGCTGGTAAACTGGCTGGGATTTCTAGGCCAGAACACCTGGGGACCCACAGGTTGAGAACCACTGACCTAGAGGGCATTTTGGGCAAAAATAGATTGTACGGTCATCTGTCCACATTTGCTGGGTCAGAGATACAGCACCCCCATGAAAGTAAAAGGCAGTGAATAAAATGGCTATTTTTATTGTGTTTTTTATCTGTTGGTATTACAAAAATCTCAAGCTAAGCCAAGAATTGCACTGGAGGACCTAGAGAATCCTGCAGGATTTTCCCAGCCACTCTGGAGCTTTCTGTGGCTATTTTCCTTGATGAGACCAACATTTTTAACCAGAATTCTGGGGTGGTATAGAAATGGATTAGGAGCTCTCGGTGGTGCAGCGGATTAAACCGCTGAGCTTCAGAACTTGCTGACTGAAAGGTCAGCAGTTCGAATTTGGGGAGTGGGGTGAGTTCCCGTTGTTAGCCCCAGCTTCTGCCAACCTAGAAGTTCAAAAACATGCAAATGTGAGTAAATCAATAGGTACTGCTCTGGTGGGAAGGTAACGGCATTCCATGCAGTCATGACCTTGGAGGTGTCTATGGACAACGCTGGCTCTTCATCTTAGAAATGGAGATGAGCACCAACCCCCAGAGTCAGCCATGACTACACTTAATGTCATGGGAAAACCTTTACCTTTACCTATAGAAGTGAATTAGGGGTGGGGCTTGCCATGTCTAGTTCTTTCAGCCTCCAACTATGTTCCCAATATGGGACACAGTTTCACTCTAACTTGGAGTGGTCTAAATTTATATTCTGTCATTGCTTGGATTTTTAACAACCGAAACTAGAGATGAGTTGGCCTGGAAAAAATGGAAAAATTGGGGAAAAAACACCCTCCCTGTCCCCCTCCCCCCAGATTTCCCTCATTTTTTTCTGGCTTTTTTCCAGGCCTTCCCATCTGCAACCAAGAGAAAAAGCACCTCATGTAGTAGGGGAAAGGCAACACTCTCTCCAATGCATAGCTGCCTCTATTTTTTCTGCCTATCCCACAAGAGCTGAACGAGGCTTTGGATATGTTGCACACTACAGTACTTAAACTGCTCTGTCATTTCAACTCCTTGACCATTGAATTGTTCTCTTGAAGTTTTATGTTTATATGTTCATGTTGTGCTTTTCAAAATGAAACTTTACTGTTTAATTGTACTTGTCTGCATGGACATTCATTAAGAGGCATCTAATTCAGATACCAGGTTTTTGTTTATGTTTTGTCAGTTCAAAATACTATTTCTCATCTTAAATCTTAGAAACTTAGAATAAGACGAATCCTCCGACCCTTCTTCCTCCTTCAGAATTCTTCAATGATGAAAAAGACCCTGAAAAGCATTAAGAGGACATTGCCTGAAATTGCAAGGTGAATTATACCATTAGCCTTCAGCAAGTAGCTATCAAATAGATAGATAATGTGAAAATGTAGCAACTCTTCCCAACATTATTATGTTATCTATTTCCAAGGGAGAAATGGGGGAGGAGGGGGAGGTCCTGATGGATTGACTGGGTGGTATTGAAAATGTGGAGAAGCTCAAAAGGCTAGTTGAATTCACCCTCGCTCGTAGCAGCTGAAAGCTATGGGCAGATTTGTGAGTGTGGCTGAGGCGAGAGGGAGGGATCTGTGGTTTGTTTTGAATAAGATAAGTCAGAGAGCCAGTGTGACATCATTGGAGAATTGGCTTGATGTAGTAGTTTGAATTGTTAAAAAGGTCTTCAGGGGACCAGAATATAACTCCCAGTTCAGCCATTGAAACCCAGTAGGTGGCCTTGGGCAAGTCATGCTTTCTCAGTCTTAGGGAATGACAAACCCTCTATGAACAGATGTTGCAAAAAAAAAAAAAAAACCCTCAAGAGGGTCACCTAAAGTGCATTTTGATGAAAGGATTAATGTTAATGTTTATGTTTTCTTCTATTAGTGTTATGCTGCTATTAGCGCTTCACCTGTTTCTGTTTACCATGTTTGGCATGCTGCTATTTGCTCGAACAAAGGTAACTACGTAATATAGATTATTACTGTCATGGATAATTGTTTTCAAAAGGTGTTTCTCAGAAATGTTGGAATAAAAAAATTACTGTCTTTCTGAAATGAGCATTATCCTCCATTACAATTATGCATATTATCATGATAGATCAGAGTAATTTTCTTCTTTATTCCTCAATATGTAATTATGTTTAATTCTTGTTTATATCATAATATTAGCTATTCAACTGGTAATGCCTCTGAGTCTCCGTTTCTTTCTAAATTATAGACCTGCAAGAGAAGATAATCAGCAATCTCTGCCTATTATATAATATATATGTGTCAGTTCCTGGTATAGGTCTTTCCTTCTCATACCCATGTTCCTTTAAGAATCTGATTATCTTCCTACAATTGAATCACTGGTTCTCTTTTATTATTTTTAATTCACCCCATTTGCTAAAGTTTTGTTTCTTATTAGGGGTGGTTTTATGCTTGTGTTAGGAAAGCTTTCAAATGAAGGTTCCCATCTCATCTTAATGCAGGCAGCCTTTGTGAATGGGGAAACTCTGACGAATCATGTGAGAGAAATTGTACTTTTGAAGCTCTCTAGCATGGTGATATTTTTGCAAACTGTCCCCCGGTGCAACTGAGGTCATAAATTCAGCTGTGGACCAGTAATCTTTCTGTAGCTCAGGCCCTAATAATAAAGAGTGAAGAGATTTGTCTTCACTCTCTTTCACATGACCCTCTATTCTCTTCCTTACTTTTAATCTTACTTCCCTAAACAATGTCCTTATTTTGTTCCATTTCTGTATAGTTAGAACCCGGAGCTGTATCTTGAGTCAAATCAGGGTCTTTTGGGCTGGTTCTGGTGTTTTCAGAAGTGAAGGGAACAGAACCAAAGTTGAACCCTGTACAAAGTCTCGATAATATTTCAGAAAGCTGCACACACTGTCTAAAAACAGCATTTCTTTAGGTTATGTTTCTGAGAAAGTGTTGAGAAGATGGAGAGGAAGGGACTGTCTTTTAAATCTAGGGCATTTTTTTCCAGTGGGTCAATAATAGTTAGGCTTTGTGGAAAGGACTGTGATTCAGACAAAGTACTGTTCCTTGTCCCACCATCCAATGCAGCTCTCCCCCAATGTTTTTTTTCCCTATTGTGTACACAGCTTGGAAGTGGCAAGTAACAAATAACTAAATCACTAAAGGCATTTGTTATGTCATTCATTTTGTGGCATTTGACCATTTTGATTACTTCAATAGTTACTTTCTCTCTGTGTGCGGCCTCAAGTTTAGGTGTGTTTTCTCTACTGGTCAGTGTGAAAAAACCAAAACCTGATTCTTTTCCTTGTTCTTTGCCTTCCCCCCAAAACATTCTTTCTCTAGGATTTTGTAACATACTGTGCAATTTCATATTGCTATTTATTTCTTAAGATACTTTGTGCATTTGCCTTAGCATAACATGTAATTCCTCATGCCCATCTTTTATTAAAACTTTAAGAGAAAACATATATTTTGACTTTCTACACACTTCCTGTTTCTTCTTTTCTGGTTTCCTGTGTTCTCTGTCATTTGTGTTCTTTGTCGTCATTGCTTTCCCCATTGTGTTTGCCTGACTCATGTAAATAAATAAGCCTTCAAAATGTAAGTAATCCATCAAAGTATGCCCCCTTCCCCCAGATCCTGGCTGAGATACAAGAAACAAAAGCAAGAGTCATAAAATGTAGCAGGAAAATTAACAAAGAGGGCTGTTTAGGAAACAGTCTTTTGAAGCTGATTTATTATATTTATTTATTTTTCAAACTTATATGCCGCCACTCCCCTAGGGCTCGGAGCGGCTTACAAGAACCGGCTAAAATCAACAATTTAAAAAACATCTTAAAAACATCCTAAAAGCACCTTTTAAAACATCAACAACAGAACTCAAAAGCCTGTCGAAACAGATGTGTCTTGCATGCCCTGCGGAAGGCCGACAGGTCCCGCAAGGCACGGACTTCAGGTGGCAAGGTGTTCCAGAGAGATGGCGCCACTACTGAAAAGGCTCTGCATCTAGTTGTTGTTAGATGCAAGGTCTTAAAACTGGGGACTTCCAATAGGTCTTGGTCCTCAGAACGGAGGGATTTCTGGGATTAGATTTAAATTAAATTTAAATTTTGTGTCTCTGTGTGTCTCAGTTTCGACAGTAATGTGACTCTGGGGTTGTTGATAGTTTTTGACTGGTTCTAGTTGACTCTTTAGAATTGCTTTGTTTAATGACTTTGGTCTTTCCAACTAGGATGCACAACAGGACAAAGAGTGGCAAGGCTATTTTCATAGCTTGCCAGATTCATTGACTTCCTTGCTTGTACTGCTAACAACTGCAAATAATCCAGATGGTAAGTATTCCCATTCTCTTTTCACAATGAATAGAACTGTTATGGGATCAGTTCTTCAGCTGTGGGCTTACATGGGGTGGTAGTATGTTTCCTCCCTTTTTCCTAGAAGACTAGAAGTAAATAGATTCACCATTAGTCATGTCTCATTCTGTCACGTTCCTCCCGCCTTGCTGTGTATATAGTTCCTTTAGTTCTAGTGTTCTTTAGTTAACACATTTTAAAATTATATGAGTTGTTTGAAACTGTGTATACCATTGAATGTTATTAAATTAGCGTGCCTCCTAAAGCAACTCTATGGTAAACGTCTGAGGAAAGCAATACCAGAGAACCTCACAAATTCCTAGAGACCATTTTCCCCAGGCATGAGTAAATGAACCTGCAGATATGGGTTCTGCAGATATAGGGAACTTACTGCACGATTTGTTTAAACTTCCTTTTCTACTTTTTTTCACAGTGATGATTCCTGCCTATTCAAAAAATAGAGCATATTCTATTTTCTTTATATTCTTCACAGTAATAGGTAAGATGAGTTTTATTTTTTTTCCAAAGAAATGCTGTAGATATCTGCAAGATACTGACTAAAATTTCCATTTGTAATTTTCTCTGTATGTTTGTAGTTGCATCTTGAGTACTTAAAATAAGCATGTCTGTTTTAGATAATAGACATAAAAACAGGGTAGAACAGTGGTTCCCCACATTTTTATGACCAGGGACCACTTTGACCAAGGACCACTCTCCAACATTAGTACCAAAAGGATTACAAATAAGTTTTTGGTCAACTTTAGATTTGGTTTGGTTATTTGGGGTGTTGATTCAGAAAATTGCCTTGGATAGACCACATCAGCTCTAATTTCTGATATAGAATATCCACAGTAGTCACCATCTGCTCACCCACAGAAAACCGTATTTAATAATTTAGACCTGATGTGGTCTCTCCAATGCAATTTTCTGAATCAGCACCCCAAATAATCCCAGGAACAGCCCTAAAAATGAAGACACCAAGAAATTTTTTTATTTCAATTGGGTTGTGTTATTATCTGTAGATTTTGTTAAGGCTTGTGTAGAAAAAGAAGGGGAGGGGGCTGAGGTTGAAAGAAATACAAAAAGCAGAGCAAAAAACCCAACAACAACAACAACAACAACAACAACAGTTACTTTGGGGGACTAAACCGGGTCTTACAAAGGGCTGCTTTCCCATTACAACTGATGTGTGGCAATAGGAGCTAATAATAATAATAATAATAATAATAATAATAATAATAATAATAATAATAATAATCAGAAATTCCTCAAAGCACAGCAGACAAAAAAACAGTACAAGAAAACCGTACTACAAACTAGAGCTGACAGCTGGCACAACAAAACATTTCATGGAAAGTTCCTTGACAAAATTGAAGGAAAAGCTGATAAGGAGAATAATAATAATAATAATAATAATAATAATAATAATAATAATAATAATAATAATAATTTTATTCTTATATCCCGCCCCATCTCCCCGGAGGGACTCGGGGCGGCTTACATGGGGCCATGCCCAGACACGACAGCACAAATCAGATAAAACATTAAACCGAGCAGTAAAACTTCAACATGATTAAAAACAGTCATAAAAGTCAATATACACAATAATATTAAAATCCCGATTTGGGTCAAAAGATCCAGGCCAAGGTGCAAAGCAATATCAAGTTATCAGGGAGGGATAATTATACAGCAGGTGTAATACTTAAAGTGCTGAATGAACCCTAAAAACAATCCAGAGGGTCTACTAGGTAAATAACATGATCCCACAAGGATCAGTCAACGAAGGCCTTCTGGAATAGCCAAGTTTTCAGGCTCTTCCTGAAAGAAAGTAGGGTAGGGGCCTGCCTAATCTCCCTGGGGAGCGAGTTCCACAGCCGGGGGGCCACGGCGGAGAAGGCCCTCTCCCTCGTCCCCACCAACCGCGACTGCAAAGTTGGTGGAAGCGAGAGGAGGGCCTCTCCCAACGAGCGAAGAGGTCGTGCGGGTTCATAGGGGGAAATGCGGTCTCGAAGGTAGGTGGGTCCCAAACCGTTTAGGCCTTTGTAGGTGATAACCTGCACCTTGAATTGGACTCGGAAAATAAATGGCAGCCAGTGGAGCTCTTTAAACAGCGGCGTTGAGCGCGCCCTGTAATCTGCCCCAGTTAGAAACCTGGCTGCCGATCGTTGTACTAGTTGTAGTTTCCGAGCAGTCTTCAAAGGCAGCCCCATGTAGAGCGCATTGCAGTAATCCAGTCTAGAGGTAACTAAGGCATGGACCACCATGGTCAGATCTGACTTCTCGAGGTATGGTCGCAGCTGGCGCACAAGTTTTAGTTGTGCAAAGGCCCTCCCAGCCACGGCCGACACCTGGGCCTCAAGTGTCAGCGCAGAGTCCAGGAGGACCCCCAAGCTGCGGACCTGCGCCTTCAGGGGGAGTGCAACCCCGTCAAGCACAGGTTGCCACCCAATACCCCGATCAGACGTACGACTGACCTGGAGGACCTCTGTCTTGTCAGGACTGAGCTTCAGCTTGTTCGCCCTCATCCAGGCCAATACAGCGGCCAGACACTGGTCCAGTATCCGAGAAGACCTGGCTATGGCTCACAAATGGGACCCTGAAGAAGGAGACAGAAGGCCTGATCCTTGCAGCCCAGGAGCAAGCCATCAGGACAAATGCAATTAAGGCCAAGATCGAAAAATCAACTGATGACCCAAAATGCAGACTCTGCAAGGAAACCAACGAAACCATTTATCATATCCTCAGCTGCTGTAAGAAAATCGCACAGACAGACTACAAACAGAGGCACAACTATGTGGCCCAAATGATTCATTGGAACGTATGCCTCAAGTACCACCTGCCAGCAGCAAAGAACTGGTGGGATCACAAACCTGCAAAAGTATTGGAAAATGAGCACGCAAAGATACTGTGGGACTTCCAAATCCAGACTGACAAAGTTCTGGAACACAACACACCAGACATCACAGTTGTGGAAAAGTAAAAGGCTTGGATCATTGATGTTGCTATCCCAGGTGACAGTCGCATTGATGAAAAAAACAGGAAAAGCTCAGCCGCTATCAGGACCTCAAGATTGAACTTCAAAGACTCTGGCAGAAACGAGTACAGGTGGTCCCGGTGGTGATGGGCACACCGGGTGCCGTGCCAAAAGATCTCAGCCGGCATTTGGAAACAATAGACATTGACAAAATTACGATCTGTCAACTGCAAAAGGCCACCCTACTGGGATCTGCGCGCATCATCCGAAAATACATCACACAGTCCTAGACACTTGGGCAGTGTTTGACTTGTGATTTTGTGAAACGAAATCCGGCATATCTATCTTGTTTGCTGTGTCATACAATAAAATAATAATAATAATAATAATAATAATAATAATAATAAGAAGAAGAAGAAGAAGAAGAAGAAGAAGAATATAGGGCCAATGGAGAGCGGAATTGGGGGGGTCTTGGGGCTGACCAGAAAACAATAATAATAATAATGATGATGATGATGATGATATGGGGCCAGTGAAGAGGGGAATAGAGGGGTCTTCACGAGGAGAAAATATAATAATAATAATAATAATACAATAATAACGGGGGGCCCCTCATAATAAAGGGTAATGGGGGTGCTCTCAAACCAAGGAAATAATATATTGGGGGACAATGCCTAAACTCTCTTCCACAATTCAATACAATCCCCATTGAACTGGATTATATGGCAGTCTGGACTCAAATAACACAGCTCAAAGCAGATAGTGTGATTTATCTGCCTCGAGATTCTAGGGTCCCTTCCACACAACTGAATGCCATCGCCCATTTCCTACTTTGAACTGGGTTCACTCTGAACCACACTCTAACAACAAGGGAATTCCAGACATGCAACAATCAGGGCCAGCTAACACCTTCCCATCAAAAGATTGCCCCAGGGAAGAAGCAACCAAGCTTTGAAGCTGAAAGGCTATTACATCCAAATCATTCTGCCAAACTGTGGCCTTCATACTTGCCTCCAACAGACAAAACAAGTAACAGCCAGAAATATTGTATATTCACATACTTTACAAAATAACATATACTCTCTCTCTCTCTCAGTCGCATAGTCATTTCTGAATCTTCGTGACCTCATGGACCAGTCCATTCCAGAGCTCCCTGTTGGCCGTCGCCGCCCCCAGTTCCTTCAAGGTCAGGCCAGTCACTTCAATGATACCGTCCATCCATCTCGTCCTTGGTCGGCCTCTCTTCCTTTTTCCTTCCATTTTCCCCAGCATCATGATCTTTTCCAAGCTTTCCTGTCTCCTCATGATGTGGCCAAAATACTTCAACTTTGCTTCTAATATACTTCCCTCCAGTGAGCAGCCGGGCATTATTTCCTGGAGGATGGACTGGTTGGATCTTCTTGCGGTCCAAGGCACTCTCCGGATTTTCCTCCAGCACCAAAGTTCAAAAGCGTCTATCTTCCTTCGCTCAGCCTTCCTTATGGTCCAGCTCTTGCAACCATAGGTTACTGTGGGAAATACCATTGCTTTGACTATGCGCACCTTTGTTGCCAGTGTGATGTCTCTGCTCTTCACTATTTTGTCAAGGTTGGCCATTGCTCTCCTCCCAAGAAGTAAACGTCTTCTGATTTCCTGGCTGCAGTCTGCATCTGCAGTGATCTTCGCACCTAGAAATATAAAGTCTGCCACTGCCTCCACGCTTTCTCCCTCTATTTGCCATATACTAACTACCGCCAATTCATCAATACTTTATTTCCAACACCACCACACTTTGCTACAGCAACGCATGGCTGAGCAAAGCTAGTGTCATATAAAGAGGGAGCACAAATGGACATCTTAAACAGTAAAAAAAGTATTGTTGGTATTCTTGGGTCACCGAGGGTACAAACACAATGTTGATTTTTTTCCTTATCAACTCAGGGTTCTGTAAGTGAACCATGCTAAGGTGAAAAGCTTTATGGCTTTCTAATTCTATTTCAGTGGCTAAGCACATGCCAGACAGAATGGTTTCTTAATACTTCCCAGCCATCTATTCTCTTGTTTATTCAGTCCTTAACTCTTCTGACTCTATGAAAAGAAAAGAAACTAATCTTTAATAACAAAACAAAATGCCTGTTGGTTTCTCTGTCCATTTAAAATACGTTGATTTAAAATTTGGCATGCATCATGACATAATTTAAGCTAGTATTTAAAAAAAGAAAGTTTAGGTTACAGACTAAATTGTACTTACATGCCATTGGTATCACTATGAATCCAGTTAGTTTAAACTAGCTGTGCCCGGCCACGCGTTGCTGTGGCGTTGTCTGGTGGTGTTGGTGAGAAATTGTTGAGGTAGTGATGGTATTGAATGTCTGTTGTATGGTTGTCTTTATGTTTATTATGCACACTGAAGTGCATAATATGGCAGTGTGGAGTCAAGATTATATGGCAGTGTGGAGTCAAGATAATCCAGTGCAAAGCAGATAATATAAGATTATAAATGGGTTATATAGCTGTGTGGAAGGGCCTTGAGTCTACACTGCCATATAATCCAGTTAAAATCTGATAATCTGTGGAAGAGGCCTAAGTGAGGCCTAACTGTGGCTGTCCCCTGGGCTGAGTAGGTTGCTAGGAGACCAAGTAGCCGGAGCTTAGCCTTCAAACTGGCAGCAATTGGATAAAAACTATTATTCCTCTCCCTGTAATTAGGACTTTATTTTTCTTTTCTTTTTGTTGTATCAACCTAGAGCCGTGAATGATGGGTTGTGTTGTCAAATTTCGAGGTCGGGGGGCCTGTAGTTTTGTTGTTTTGTCCGCTGCCCTGATGCCATCACTCTTTTATATATATAGATATAAGACTTGTTCATTTCACCTTATTTTTTCATTTCACAGTATTTTTCTGCATTCTTTTCTGCAAGTGTGTTAAAACTGATACAGTTTAAAATATGATATTTACATTTGTAATCAAATTTACTGTAGGAAATGGAAGCTCTACCAGCTTCCCTTGAGAACTGTTTTCATTTTCATCTTCTTTGTCTATAGGGAGACAAACATTGTTTTTTTTTTAAATAAAAGGGAATCATATTTTTCTTACAGGAAACTTATTTCTGATGAACTTGCTTACAGCAATAATATACAACCAGTTTCGTGGATACCTTCTGGTGAGTGACACTGAATGTTGCCTAAGTTTGATAATGGGTTAGATAAGGGTGAAGACATGAAGGTTAAATCCAAACAAGACTGAGGTAGTGATGACCAGTAGAAAGTCTGATCCAGGATTGGGATCAAGGAGTTGGATCCCTGTTCTTTAAAAGATATTGTTCTTACCTCTTATGTTATCCTTCATGCTGTGTTGTCCTTGGATTATCTGCTGATAGAATGACAAGAAATATGTTTGTTCAGCAATGTTTAGGTTTTAAATGATGACTGTTCCTGAACCAGCCTAATCTAAAAAGAGTTATCTATACTTTGGGTACAGTACATTTGCAATATTGCAATCTGCTGTCTGAGAGGCTGTCCTTGAAAAGCTTCAGAAGTTTTGGTGGGAGGAAAATAGGGCACCAGGGCTGCTAAGGTGATATAAGAGATCATGCCTCACACCAGTACCAAACAAGTGTGTTCATTGGAAGTTGTTTTCTGGATTCACTTCAGTATTGGTTTTAGTCTTGCAAATGCTACAACCATATGAGGAAAAAAGTTGATGGGAATGGTGGTCTGATGAAGTTGCCATTGTGTTGTGTGGTGATTGAGTGGACAAGGCCCCATGGTTGGCACCTTCCAGTTACCACTGTTGCATGATTTCAAGTCACCTCCCACTTATGGCGAACCAATCATAGGATTTGCTTGGCAGGATTTGTTCAAAACTGGATGGGGGTTCTCATTGCCTTCCTCTGAGAGAGTGCGATTTACCTAAAACCACCCACTAGGTTTCCATGCTTGAAAATTTGAACCCTGGTCTCCAAACTTGTCCAATCCCCATCCCGCACTCAAACCACTACACTACACTGGCTCTAGTAAAGGATTAGATGCAATTAATTTTGGACAAACCAAAGTTATGAGCAGACATTTCCCACAATAAGATGCTGTTGTGGTCCCACCTAATCACACCAGTATTTTAATTACAAAGTATATATATATGTGTGTGTGTATGTATTGTTTTATACCCCAGATGCATCCTTATCTAGTCCAGCATTCTGTTCTCAGAGGCCACCCAGCTGGGATGAATAAGCTACTTGTTGCTAAATGTCATAAAGCAGGATCCTTCTGCTTGCAGTTCCCAGCAACAGATAATGCAGAAGCATAGTTCCTCTCTGGAATTCTAGGTGGAATATAAAGGGAAGATAATGAATCTCTGTTTCCTTCATAGTTTGTGCCTAAAGCCAATATAAGTTTGTTACAGTGTCTTCCTAGCACATGATATGCTGCTTCTTTAAAAAAACATTTCTTCTTGTTCAGATTTTAGTGTTATTGCCTTCATTCCTTATAAATATTCCATATATTTTCTTTTGTGATCTGGCAAACCTTTCTGATATATTTTTGGTGACTGACTCTTTCTTTCTTTCTTTCTTTCTTTCTTTCTTTCTTTCTTTCTTTCTTTCTTTCTTTCTTTCTTTCAGAAATCAGTTCAATCCTCACTTTTCCGGAGGCGATTAGGAATCCGGGCTGCATTTGAAGTTCTCTGCTCTCTGAAAGAGACACCAATGAATAAAAATATGTAGGTCAAATACACATTAAATATTTAATGTTATCTCACAGTTCTTTGGTTCATACACTTGTAGTGTATGGAGGTAAGAGGAACCAAAGCCCTGTTGTTTCTTACTCAAGTACTTTACTTTCTCTTACACAGCTTTCGTGTCCAATCTGAGGACATGATTCAAGTACTCCAGAAAGTAAAAATGGATTCGTACTGTAAGGAAGCCATCATTGTGGTAGGAATCTTCTTTTTTATTTTCACTTTAAACCAACATTGCTTTTAGCTTATAATGAATATATATTGTCTGGACTGAAACATGAAATCTTTATGTTTAAATACTTGTTTCTGTTGTACTCACAGAAGCTGGAGTCATATCCTCCAGAAGGACTGTCAGCTGCTCAGTTCCAGACACTTTTTGATGAACTTGATACCCACAAAGTTAAAGAGGTATGGAGGTGGTATCATTCTTGTAGTCCTTATAAATGTGTGATTGGTAGGCTACTGAATCTTCCTGGAAAAGTAGATATAATTTTGTGCTCCAGTTGGAGAAATAGCTGCAATGTAGAATGCACCGTGAATGTCCATAGCCACAGGGGCAAGTCTAAAGCTTGCACACAATCTTCTTGCCCTCAGATATAGAATATAAAACTGGACTGTGTTCATTTGTGTAGACCCTTCCTTCCAAACCAGAGTAAGTTCATGAACTGAGAGTGTTGTTGTGAATACAAATAATGACTTGGAATTTGGTTAAATCTCATGTTCTAAGGCAGGATGTTCTGGCCTTGCCGAGCCACATTTTTGTTGTACAATCCAATTGAAGTCGACTCTCCACATTTGTGGGTTTAACTTTTGGGGATTTGATTAATTGTGGACTTAATATGTTTTTATCTGTGAATATATGTGTCCTCTAGTGCAATTCTATGGTCAACCTCTGGTGCCGCAAGCTCCCATTTGTTTTTGTTTTTCAAACTCTTTTTTCTTTTCATTTTTTGATGGATAACTCTTGGCATCTACAAATATTAAAAACTTATAGCTGTACTGATTCTTAACTAGAACTATTGAAATACTTGTAATTAGTGGTGCACAGTTATCAAACAAAATTCCTTGTTTAGAGTTCAGAAGAAGAGTTTCAGATTTTTTTTGGCCTTTCTGTTTCTGTTCCTTCCTCTGTTTCCTTGATCTCAAGGTCATGTTCTTTTAGTTTCCTGCTAATTTTTTAAAATGTGCTGACAAGAATACAATTAACCAATTTATCAAATGTTGTTTCGATTGTTTTATATGTAGGAAAACTGCACCCAAAGTAATGCTTGGGTGAGTGTAAAAGAACTTAGTGATGCATACATGAAGTTAAGTGTCAAATAAAGACTCAATTGCTTCAGTGGGTCTACTCCATTGGATCTACTCCATTGGGTCTACATTATTTAGGACTAACAATTAGATTCAGGTCATATTCTTGGAGACTGTATAATGCCTAGAGATCTTTGGTGTAACATGGTTTAAAATGCAGACATAAATAAATGCATATTTATAAATAAACCAACGTCTTGCAAAAATGTCAGATTGATGGGGCATGTATATGTGTGTGTGTTTTCCCCCCAGCGCCCTGCCATGCCAGATTATCAGTCTCCTTTTCTACAGAAGATTCAGCTTATCTTTGGCCATCACTACTTTGGATATTTAGGCAATGCTATAGCTTTAGCAAATGTTTTCTCTGTATGTGTAAGTATGCAAATTTCTGAATTCAGAAACAAATATTATTATAATCTCTCCTGCCATTTGCCCTATTGATTCAGTTTTTCTCATATGAGAACACAGCTAGGTTTTAGAGAAGTACTACGACTTGTAGTAGTCACGTTCTAGTTGTACGAAATCCACAAGCAGACCGTACATATAAACACACAAAATAGATCAGGTAGCTTTTATACAATGATACTGACTAATCTTTTAAAACTTATAATGAATCATTTTATTACATTTTGAGAGCCTGTGTGTTAAACTCATGAGATCTCAATCCAGGTCACCTCTTAATTATGGAACTCAAATAATAACATTAAGCCAGATATTTTTTTCTCAGCCTGACCTACTGTGTAGGTTTGCTGTGTAGTGAAAAGTGTGAACGAGGAAGAGGAAAAGCAGGATGAAGAATTGTATTTGCTATACCCTTCATCCAAAGAAGCTATTGTGTGTCTCCTTCCCCCATCCACTGAGATAAACCTGGCTGTAATTGGATGTGGATCTAGATCTTGGTGTTTGGTTCCTTTTGTTCACCTCTTGAGATGCCTGCAGATATAGCTGGAAGCTAGTGGGAAAAACATTTTATGCCTTCTTTTATACAGTGTTTTAGATCAGTTTTCTTGTTTCAGCAGTAACTGGTATCACCTCCTTCCTGTCAAATGACATCTTTTGATTTCTTTACATGCCTGGTTAGTGACATTGTTGATATAGTAGCTGTGAAAAAGTATGCAGTTGACATTATTTGACTGTTCCACTGATAAATATGCAAAGCAAAGGCAGGAATTCTTTGGCTCTTCAGATATTGGACTGCTATTGACATCAGCTCTAATGGATGGTGCAGGATCATGGTGAAGTAACAGTTCAATAATAGTAGGGATGGCCAAGTGCACTACCCATAGTTCAAGTGGGCAACTATACAGGTGAGCAGGGATTAATTTTTGTCTACTGACCCATCCACACCCTAACAGGTAGTGATGGGATGTCACTTCCAGTTTTGTCCAAAAACAGAGATGAATATTTCCTAATTGAGTGGTAGTGTAAGGGAGCAACACATTTGTAGGAATGAGTTTTGGCATTTTGCAACTAATTTTTCAAATTTTGAAGTTTTCTCCCTAATTTTTACAAGTGGTGGTGGCGGCGATGGGGACTTGGGGCATTTCTCCCCCACTCCACCATTGGTAGCACTTGTTGTATTTTAAAAATCCAGCACCTATTGATTTATGTCTGCTTTTCCCCACAGGTAATCATGGTAATAGATTCAGATAAGCCTCCTACTGAGCGGGATGACTTCTTTTTAGGGGTGAGGTTCTCTCTTCTCATCATGATAATTTCTACATGGGTTTTTCTTTGAAATTACAAGTCTCAATTGCAACTTCATTTTGAATTTTCAAGGTTATAAACTGTGTCTTCATTTTCTACTACCTCTTGGAAATGTCGCTGAAAATAATAGCGTTGGGATTGAGAAGATATTTGTCATATCCAAGCAACATCTTTGATGGTCTCCTCACTAGTGTTCTGATGGTGAGTATTGTTGAACAACTTCCATTCTGCCCCTATTTTACAAATAAGGTAATTGGAAACAACTTGATTGCTCGAGAGTACAGGATAGGAAAATAAATAACAGCCCGTGAATAATTTTATTTTGTAAGCGTAATTGAATCTCATCTTTGCAAAAAAAAAAAACCCGATGAGATATAAAGAAAGTAATAGACTGTATTATTGTAATACAAGGGCAGATTAAATGCCTAGTGTGTGTTTTGAATTAATGTAGTGCATGCATATTACACTGCTCTTAGATATGTATGAAATCATACGTTAGAGATGTAACTTCCTCTCCTACCTTTTCCCAAAATACCACATTCATACTTGGACAGGGCATTTAGTTTGAAAAAATGGATCCCATCCTGTGTCCTTCTGAACTGGAGAGTTTTCCAACTTCTGGGAGGCTATAAGGGGGATAGAAAGTGCATACTGCCAGTGATACTCAGTCCATGCCCAGTTGGGTATAATCTAGCATGCTATTTGAACTAGGTGTTCATTAATAGTTATAATTAATACATTTTTGTCTCTTCTACTCAAAGGTTTTGGAGGTGTCAACATTTGCTGTGTATGGATTTCCTCATCCAGGCTGGTATGAATGCTTTATGAACAGTTGTGGCTACTCATCAATTGATACCTCTGGTGGCTTATCTTTTTGCCTCTTGCTAAAATATTGGGATGTGATGTGTTAGGATAGGAATTCACAAGCAAGGCATTAAAGCAGAGCTTGGATATACTACTTTCTTGAACTGCAATCTCCAAACCAGCTGACGGACCTGGGAAAATGCCAACCATAAATGTAAAGTTTTCAAACTCTGATTTAAAACAGCTGCATCAGTTCATTTCTGCCAGCAGTGGGCAAGTTCTTGGCATGGGGAACAAGTTGCTGTCCTTTTGTGGTCTTTGGTCATCTTTTTCTTCTACACCTTTGGAGGCTCAGCCCTCTGTTTCTACCTAAATCCACGTATATTCTCCCCTTATACATGGGACTATGTTCCAAGACCCTTGATGGATGACTGGTTGCCCCCGCTTAATGTAGTCTTTATTGCTTTTCCAAACAATGGTATTTTTCTTAAATGACTATTATGCCTCTAATCAACTAGAAGAGCTGTTTTAGTTCATCTTGCTGGTCCTCTGGCCCCGTTTTTGTTGTAAGTCTTCTTGTCTTTTCATAGGCGTCCTGAAATGTTGGGCTTGCTGTCTCTGTGGGACATGGTCCGTCTAGCAAACATGCTGATTGTGTTCAGATTTTTGCGTATCATTCCCAACATAAAGGTACTACTGGGGTGCTATGCAGACCTTGATATGAATTTGGTTAGCATGTGAAAAAAAATATGAAGAATGCTAAACATTCTTTATCTTCTTTGCAGTTCATGTCTTTAGTTGCCAGCACACTGCTGGATTTGGTGAAAAATATAAGAAGTTTTGCAGGGATCTTAGTGGTAAGTGGAAATGAAGAATAATACATATATCTTCAAAATATTGTTGCCAAGTAATTTTGGCAATATTCCAGTGTGAATTTTGGAAAATTAGAACAGTTTATTGTTTTCATAATTTTAGGAGATTAATAGTTTACAGTATCTGGTTTTTTATCATCTATTTTTCCTTTTATTCTTATGTTTAATTAATAAATCAGTTAATTGTTCTGGAACTCAGTTATTGCATTCGCTTCTTTGTTTCTTCCCATTTTATCAATATGTTCTTTATATTGGAAGCTTGTAGCCAGAGGCTGATTTCCTTGTTGATCATGTGGTAGTGAGTCTGTGAACCATTTGGACTAAAATTCATTAAATAAATGAAAATAATCCCTTTTAGTGCCTGGATATCTAGGACACGTTGTTTGGACAATGGGAGTGTAGGAAATCTTCAGTTCAGAGAAAACATTTCTCTCCTCCGAGTTCCAAAGATTTTTCATTGGTTCCCAACTTTTTCTGCTTAATGTTGTTGTTATTAAAATTTCACAGATGCCTTTTGCTATGCCTTTCAAAGTATGTTATGGTTAATTGCCTTTCCTAATACTGTTATAAAGACATTTTTGTACAATAAGATTCTTTCTGTGTGAGATACATCTCTGCATTATAAAAGCTCCTAAAAAGGACTCCCTATTTTTTCTTGCCTGAAGTGTCATAGGTCAATTTCCCTTTTCTCTGAGGGATTTAATATTAAAATGGGCACTTTCCCAATTTATGCAGTACTTATTAAGGCCGTTTCAGGTGCAGTTCTAACATCCCTTTAGCATATTGGATCTCATGTTCCAGACCCCTTAATATTGCTTCCTTGTTTCTATTCAGTTGTTCAGATAAAATCAGATAATGGAGAATTTTGAGTTGTCATGCAGTGTGAAGCTCCACTTAATGGCAGATTTAGGAATTGCAAGTTGAAGACTCTTATTGTGTCAGAAATGACTTGAGAACATACTGCAAGTCGCTTCTGGTGTGAGAGAATTTGGCCATCCACAGGGACGTTGCCCAAGGCACATCTGAATGTGTTATCTGGGAGGCTTCTTTCATGTCTCTGCAAGCTAGAGCTGACATATGGGAGCTCACCCTGTCTCATAGATTCGAACCAGCAAACTTCAGGCAGAAGACTGACTAGACTGAATGATCATAATTTTTCAGAACAATTTGGCAAATAATTCAAAGACTTTTTTGTAACAAAAACCTATTAACAGATGAATACTACTTTTGTCTAATCTTGTAGTTTCTGTAACTAGCATTGGCACGTTTTGTATCTTTTGAATAGTGTCTGCAAGAATGAATTGATTACGCTTGGTTTTTAAGCAAAAAGACACCTTTAAAATATGAAGCGGTCAGCCCTCCGTATCCATAAATCCACACCCACGAATTCAAATAACCATAGTTTGAAAATATTTGAAAAAAAATTCCCAGAAGCACATTTTGATTTTGCCATATGCTGAACACTACACCAATGTGTAGGCATACCCTGCTGTAGCCACCTACCATTTCACAGATCCCTAAGTTCTCTCTAGCATTCGCTTGAATTGTTTACCATAATATATAACACCATTGTATATATCATGGGACTTGAAGATCAATGGAATCAAGTCCCAGCAGATACTGAAATCCCACTGTAATAGTTATCATTTGAATCATAATATGGCAATCCATTGCTGAGAAAAATGCAGGTTCTCTGTTGCTTAAGCAGCATAATGTCCCTCGGTGTAGATTTTTTAAAATATAAGAACAGCTACCCCAATAGTAACCCAGAGGCAGCAGTGGTCGTGATTATGAGGAAAAGAAAGAGAAACTGATGGCATCACAAAAATAAGAAAGAGGACAAAGGTGCAACCAGTTCCACTCCACCTATTCTATGAACACCTTGCCTTGGCAAAGAGGAGTCCCCATAGCTAAGGCATTGTTGAAAGGATGGTTTGGTACATTGCCTGTGCCTTATATTGGTGAGCAACTTCCCCTAACATCTGATATTCTTCTGACAGGTGGCTTGGAGTAAACAGTATCCTCTTTCTCCTCCTTATACAAGTAGGAAAGTACTCAAGCAGTTTGTCCCAATAAGGTTGTACCCTCAGAATATTTGGCTACAATCTTCAAAATGTTGAAGTGAGAAGGCAATCAGATATTCTGGAAGAACAGTGGAAGCTGTCATCTGCACAACAGTGTTAACTCAGAATGCACATTGAGGGCAGGTTGGGAGTCCTACAACCCTTCAGGTACAGTTGGACTCGCAAGCAGTGAGGCATGAAGGAGTTGTAGTTCAGCAATATCAAGAGGGCTGCAGCTGCCTTGAGGAGATGCAAGGATATCTGAATCATGTAATGTGCTGAATCTATTTCTGGGAAGCTTTTATTTTACCTCAGCAATGTCATGCTTTGAGAATGTGTTGCTTTGGCTGCTTCTGCAATCGGGTTAAAATATGAAAGTTAACATTTTAGTATGTTCTGGCAACCATGGGCTTGAATTGTATAATGAATACTGTTTTTGGAAGTAATCCTTGCACCACATTAAATTTATAGTAGAAGGTAACTAATGCCAACTTGTTCTATTCCAGGTGGCTTTTTATACATTTGCAATAATTGGCATGGAGCTGTTTGGGGGTACCATTGTTCCCATGGGGAACATCAGGTAAGGCAGCTGTTAGTTTGACTTTAAGCAGAACCTGTGATCACCCTGTGTTTTGTATGCCGCCTAGTATACAGTGCCGTCCAGAAGTATTCAACTCTCACCTCCCTTTTATTGCGTTATGATGTAAAATTAAAATGGATTTAATTGGCATTATTACACTCTGAGGTACATATAATGTTCAATATTATCAATGTGTATTTTATATTTTGACCGAAAGGTTGAGGAAACAGAGAAAACCCTGGGCCTCTGCACATATTGTAGGAATTAGGGAATGTAAAATTTTGACTTTTTAACAATTGCACATAAAGGCAAAAGGATTTCCTCACAAATTTCACCCTATATTCAAAATTCTTAAAAATTGGTTGATTCTATGACGAAATATTGATAGAAAGGGGAAAAAACCTGGAGAGTAAGAAGAGGGGGCGCCAACCATTCTCATTGCAGCCCAATTCCTGAGTGTTTGATGTACAGAAAAAGATCTTAAATTACATATTAATTGCTTGTTTATAGGTTTGTCTTTCCATCAGTTTCCATTAAATGATAGGGAAGATATTTTGGCCCTCAAATGTGAGAGCCATGTGGGATTGATTTCTCTGTCTATTGCAAATTAAGTCAGATAGTTCCTATGCCAAGTTCCTATCGTAAAATGTTGTCTGGCCAGTGCAACACAACCTCACATGCTGTGCTGGAATAACATTACATGTATTCATCTTTTTATAGTGGGGCCAACATAACAACTGGGAACGCAACCTTACAGTGTGGCACATATGAACAACTGGAGTACTGGCCAAACAACTTTGATGATTTTGCTGTGAGTATGTCCATTTTTGAATGCTTGTAATTGCATCATTGGTTTGTCTCAGTTGTCTGTTCTCTAAAAATTACACATTAAAATTATATTGACTGTTGCTTTTTCTTTCCTATATATACCAGGCAGCACTGGTGACTCTATGGGACGTGATGGTCGTCAACAACTGGCAGGTTTTCTTGGAGGCATATTCCAGATATTCTTCTCCGTAAGTAATGGTTTGAAACTGTGTATTTTGGAAGTATTCATCATCTAGCTTAAGCTAGGATTTCTCGAAATTTTATCTGAATATATTGTCAGGGTATTGTGAATTGTGTGAAATGTTAAAATCAATCTAGGCTGTTAGAAATGCCTTCTGTGTTAGTCTCGGCAAGGCATTTCAGTAACTATGGAGTTAATAAGAACCTTCTTTGATTGATGTATCACAGGACCAATGGGGTCAAGTTTGTTTGACCGGGACTTCCTTCTTGGTCTGTGGAATGCAGGGGAGTGTTGTCTGTTAGTGTGTGTGTTTGGCGTGAGCATTCTCTGGAGATGGACTATGAATGCTATGCTCTGTAGCCGAGGAGACACAGCCATGTGTCCGGGATTTATTGTGAATTACTGCAACTGTAAATAGTTATGTAAATAAAGTTAAACAACAGTTGGTTTTCAACAACTGACCCTTTGCCTGCTGGAGTGTTTGTTGACCAGTGCTGATTCTCTGCATGGGAAAACAGCCTGGAGAAGGAGGTGAGACCGGGATGATGATCTTTGGAACCCACTCTGCACGGCAACCAGGGTCTCACCCCAACGTTGCCACCCCTGACATATATTCCCAGAGGTGATATGTACTTGCAGTTGTCTGCTTTGGTGGGAAGATGTGGTTTGTTGTTAGCATGCCATTCTTGTTTGTCTGAGAACAACAAAACATAATGTGCTGTCATTTCCTGATTAGTTTTAGGCACTTGCACAAAGGTGGGGCATATGGGTCATAGTGAAGTGTTAGCCAAAGATTGACAGTAAGCCATCAGTCCAAAAGTAGGCAAAGGCAAACCTTCCCTGAAGAAATCTTGCTGGAAATTTTAACATATGTTGGAGGTGACTTGATGACACACAACAACAACAAAAAACAAGTTTTTAAAAAGCTTTAATCTTTTTTTGAGGCGCAGAACCAAAATCAATATAAATGGATTAGTCCTTCATCCGTAGGAAATAAATTTTCTTGTAGTTTGTATTTGGGAAACCCTTGTATACCTAGAAGCTGGACAGAGTGGTCTGTTCACAATGACAACATAAATGTGTTTTATTCTGTGAGATTAATTTCATAAACTTGAGATGTGGTTGGTCTGTGTATAAGTTTTTAGGTTACATTGCCAGCACAAGTAGCTACCGTGTTTCCCCGAAAATATGACAGTGTATTATATTAATTTTTGCTCCCAAAGATGTGCTAGGTCTTATTTTCAGGGGATGTCTTATTTTTCAATGAAGAAAAATTCACATTTATTATTGAACAAAAAAAAAATGAACATTTATTATATACTATACAGTAGTTGTCATCACAAACCAACATAACCAGACAAACTCTGAATTCTATCAAGAATTTCTTGTTACTACCATTATTTCCATGTAGAACTGACATTTACCAATCCTGCATGCTCTGGTGTTCTGTTTGCAGGCGCCGGGCATACTTCTAAACAAAAACTTTGCTAGGTCTTACTTTTGGGGGAGGCCTTATATTTAGCAATTCAGCAAAACCTCTACTAGGTCTTATTTTCTGGGGATGTCTTATTTTCGGGGAAACAGGGGTACATGCTTATTTGTAAGTTCAAAACACATTCATGTGTCTTAATATCACTGCTTGATTTCTTGCCCATCCTTTCTCCTCCCTCCCATACTCTTTTTCAGATGGTCAAAGTTATACTTCGTCACCTGGTGGTTGTTTTCCTCTGTCATTTGGGTTAATCTGTTCATTGCCTTACTTCTGGAGGTAATGTTTGGCCTCATGAATCAGATGCTATTCTTCTCAGTGGCTGAAAACCTCCTGATGGAGAGATGGGACAGACAGGCTATACTAGGAGAGGTAGCTTGTTGAATCATCGAATCATAGAGTTGCAAGAGACCTCATGGGCCATCCAGTCCAACCCCCTGCCAAGAAGCAGGAAAATCACATTCAAAGCACACCCGACAGATGGCCTTTAGAATGTGACTTTGGAATCCTGAAAAATTTAATTTCCATTTTAGAAAATGATTACTACACCTTAAATATGTAGAGATGCCGGAATCAAAGAAACTAATAATGTTTGAGATCTGGATTTTACGTACATACCAAAGAATCATGGCTGTCCATTTTCCAGATGAAGAAGCTACTGAAGTAGTAACAGGGAATTAGAAAGCTTGTTGCTTGTGTAGAAGCTGTGTGTATGATCTATAGTGGGATGGGGTTAAAGAAAAGGTCCTGGGTCACATAAAGAATAGAATAGAATAGTTTTATTGTCATTGTACATTGTACAACAAAATTAAATGCTTTTCCCAGCACATATAACAAACAACACACCCATCCTTCCATACTCCCACTCTACCGCACAGCCCCCAATGCCACATCAATATTACAGCTCTAGGATAAAAGCATTCTCTCAGTCTGTTCGTCCTTGCCTTTGTCACCCTGTACCATCTGCCAGATGGTAATAATTCAAAAAAAAAAATGTTGGGTGAGATGGATCCCCAAGAATGTTGTGAGCTTTTTTAAGGCTGCGGCAGCGGGACCTATAAAGTTCTTCCAAAGCGGGGAGAGGGCAACCAATGATTCTGTGTGCAGAAATGGTGACCCTTTGGAGTGCTTTCCTATCTGCTACTGTGCCGTTACCAAACCACACACAGCTGCAGTAGGTTAGAACACTATGTCACACTACAGCACAGTTTTCATTGTCTACTGCACCCTAATTGCACTTATTATACTGCTGGAAATACATTGCCTTCTGGGTAATAATGTTGCCCGTATGAGTTGGCCACTAGCCTGGATAATGGTTTTGTATTGTCAAAGTTTGGTAAGAAGACCGACTGAAATAGCCCTTTTTCTTGAACTGCAGAATTTTATTCATAAATGGGACCGTCGCTGTCATCGCCCATCTCTGTCCGACATTGAATACCAGATGACAATGGAACTCATGTTCAGGTGAGTCTCAAGATGTGGTAGGGAGAACATTTATTTCTTGCTCAAATTTTAGTGGAGGAAAAATCCACTGAAAGCTATCATATATAGTTGACCTCGTGCATAAACCGAGGGCAGAATTTGGGACTAAAATTATGGATGTTGATATGTCGCGTAGATAAATAAGTGTCATTCTTCAGAGAAGAGAAGGCACTAGTCCTGCCTCAGGGCCAGCCATACCTGGTTTTGATCACCATTTTTCCACCTAGGCATTCAAAAAGACCAGAAGTAGCATCATGGCGGAGAGAGTAAATGGGATCAGTACTTCTTTTAGGGTCTCCTGGGACAGATTAAGCTCTTGACTTTTCCCACTTTCTCAGAACGAGATGATTCTTTTTTGGGGTTGATTTTTTTGACCAAAGTTTCAAGACTTAAACATGAATATTTGTATAGCCATTGACAACAAATTTCCCACAAAGGTTGCATTTTCTAAATTGGACAAATAATACTAAGTGATTGCTTCCTTAACTGTTAAAGATTTGCAACAATTCATGAATAACGTTTACAGTGCAGAAAGTGCCAGAATTTGAAATAATTAGTTCTAACTTCCTTAATTGCAACAGAATGGACAGCAGATCCTTTTAAAATACCTCAAAACTTTATATCTTCTGCAGGAATATCTACAATAACCAGAAAATATTTCCCAAAAGAATATAGTTAAACTACAGTAACTTTTTCAGGAGCATGTTAGCAAAACTGGTATAAATGAGATTTCAATCAGATAAGTTACATTTTGGTTTATAACTCCCAGAAACACCCAAATAGCACAGTCAGTGAAATTGGGGGATGTAGTCCAAAGAAGTAATTTCCCCGAACTTTTGTACTGAGATAGCTGCCTGTTTGATTTCTAACAGCTCTTGTTTTGTGATTGATAGGGATGTTTTGGAAGAACCTACAGAGGAAGAACTGATTGCGGAACTTCACCAGCATCCACATATGCATCTGTGCAGATGATATATGGATGGAAACAGATCCATCCTAATTTTTCCTACTAGCAGGGTTGTCAGGATTTTTAGCTGAAAGCAAAATACTGAAAGTCTTTCATTTTACTTTTGAATGTTACTATAATAGAAAGGCCTCCAAAAATTGCCACCGGTTAACTGGATGGGCATTTTTGACAGGACTGGAGGCTGATTTTTAGTTCTGAAAAGGCACGATATTGGAGTTTAAATAGCAATTTTGAAGGTGAAAATTACTTTCAGTGTTGGTGGAAGGGCAATTGGGACGGTTTGGAGGAGGTTTTTTTTTTTTAAAGTGAAATTTTTAAGTGAAGCTGCTAGATATGGCATGGCATATTAGCCCTTTTTTGCCAGTATGTTTTTCAAAATGGCAGCTGAAGGAACCTCAAGTGGGATCCAAAATAAGCCCAGATCCATCAAATCTGCCTGAGGGCCACATGGCATCTGTGGTCTAGATTTTGCCCACCTGATTCAAAACATTTTAAATTGACCAATTTGACTTTATTTTAAGATGACTTTTATGGAACTCTGGAATAATTGCTAATAAAATCTGTCAGGTAATGTGGCAGATAAGCTAAACATTTTTTTTTAAAAAAAGCAAGGGACCCATTTCAGTGATGTTGCACTTTACAATGGAAAGAAGTAGATTTTTAACCACTGTACTGGATTGCTGCTAGCGTTAAAAACAAAAAGTCCTCCAATAGGAGAACCTTTCATTCCAGTATTTGCATGGTGCCAGGGACAGTGCCTTAATATTAAGAAAACGTTTTATAAGTGCTTGATTTTTTTAAGCTGTGGTAAGAAATCTCATGCTGAAATTCATGATGTGGATAAAAGACCAAGTTGCATTATGTCAGAATGAAGAAGAATGCAATGCACATACTAAGATTGGTCAGAGTAATCTTGCAACTAAGTAGTGCTTGTGCATGGCACTAAATCATAAGGTTGGAGGGGGGGGGGGATTTAGCTGCAGGTCACAGTACCATAAAGTGAACCATTCAAACAGTACTATCCAAAAGGATGCAGATGTCTGTCTGTGACCCACTGGCTGCCAGTCTATAGCAAGGCTCCAAAAAGGAAGCAAATATGTCACAAATATCTGCTATATTGGATAGCTTGGGAAACAATGCATTAAAACAGACAAATATCACTTAGATTGCTGTTGCAGAGCCATAATTTGCACTATGACTGTGGTAGGGGAAAATATAACATTCTCCTGTTTCTGTATTGTAGGCTGCTGAGAACTTACTTTAGAGTAAAAAGGGAGAGAAAGTTGTTGCCTACAGTTTTGAAGTAACAAGTAGTTTTGGACTGTGAGTGCAACTACTCTAAGGTCAGTTGCTTAAAGATTTCTTCCCACCTGCACATCTTTCTTTCACATATTTCAGACATGGACAACTTGTAGTCCTTCAGCTATTTCCAGACTGCAGATCTCAGCAGCCCTTGCCAGTAATGAACAATTGCGAAGGGTTGCAGTCCGACAGCATGGAAAAGCCTGCAATTAACCACCCCAAATAAAAACAAATATTGCAGAGTCTCTACCCTTGTCTTATGGAAATGACTAGCTTCATGTATTGTGCTTCTTACTTTGATTTTGTTTTGGTATTGGCATTTGTGTATCTCAACAGTTTGGGGGGTAGATGTATATACACATACTATTGTTGGCTTGGGTGCCATGCAGACAAATTTAAAATATATATTCAGAGAACATCTGCACTACATTTCTGATTCTATGGGGAAGTCTTTCTATCTTGCAGTAAGGTGGAGACCACACCTTCCCGCATCGGTTGCACCACATTGTTCATAATGTGAAACAGAGCAATTTGATACCACCATAACTGTCACAGTTCCAGTCTATTCAATCCTGAAATGCTAGTTTCATTATTCAGAATTCTCTGAAAGAGAGCTTTAGTGCCTCCCCAAACTTCAAGTCCTAGAGTTCAGTAGGATGCAGCTATGGCTCTTAAAATGGAACCAAAGTGTTAACATTATGTAGTGTGGAAGGGCCCTGAATTTGGGTTGGCTCTACTGTATTTTCAGTATGGCATATGGCATTCCTGCAAAAAGTAGTTTTTATTTTGAATTTCTACTTCCAGAATCCCCCATGCTGTGGATACAGCTTAGGGATTCTGGGAGTTGTAGTCCAAAAAGTAACTTTTCCAAGATATGGCAAATAATTTTGAGAGTTGGAATTTCAGTCTTTTTCTTTAGGCACTCCTATGCGTAGCCTTGATCTAAAATGGAAGTAGTTGATATAACTTTTAGGGTTAGGAACAAGAAATCCCTGAGAGGTGCCCTTGGTCAACAATCTAGAAGCGGAAAAGATATGGAGAAAATGAATACAGATACAACAGATTGTATTGGCATGTCCAGAGATCTTGGATAAGTTACTGGTTGGGGTACAACTCCCAAGATCCACTAGCTAGCATTGGGATTGGTAAGGCCCTGCCCTCTCCTTTAAATTGTCTACCAGACTCTGTGTACCAGGAGAACAGAGATACACAATTTGTCAAAAGAAATCACACACAGTTTTCCATATCTATAGCCATTTCATCTGTAATCTGCATTTTCATTGACACCTGCACGGGAACTCACATTATCTCATGTTTGTAGGGATATCTACGTGCAGCTCATGTTAAGTTCAGTTACTTTGCAGAATCTTTCCTCACGTGTACTGCATCAAACTCAAGTAACAGTCTGCATTTTTAATGCTCACCCTTGGTTACTTAGTGTAAAAAGCTAGCACATCCTGGAGACCTAAACATATAAGCAATAAGGACAGTGACATCGTTCAGGTTAGTAATTATATTCAAGCCTTCTCTTGGCATGCTGGTTTTATTTGCCTGGTTCTACCATTTATAATTATAGTAAGCAAAATGGGTATAATAAACACATAGTAATGTTGCCACTATTTTTTATAATGTGCCTTCATCAAATTAATAAAAAATGGTCTACATTTTTCTTATCTTAATTTCAATGTGTTTGCCATTTGATTTAAAAATATAAGTTGTGAACCTGATCCTTTACTTGAATTTTTCACCACCTTTAAGTGAAATTTGCATTTTTCTTATATTTATAATACCAATTGAGTTCTAAATGTCTTTCTTTTATGTGAATTCATACTTGTTTCAATGTTACTGTTTGCCTTGTACAATGTGCACAATTTACCAATGCAATATACATCCCATTTCCTTATTGCTGTTTTAATAGAGAAACCACTAAAAAGTATATATTTTATAGCTTTTTACTGCATTTGTTCCATAAAAGTATGTTATCAGTACAAGTCATTTGTACTTGTTAAAACAGTAAAATATTTTTGAAAACAACTGAGTGTTGTTTTTATTCTTATTCGTTTGGTGGCCATGTAAAATCAGGGCCATGTAAAATTTTCTTTTGTGCTCTAGTTTTCTAAACATTTTCAATGCCTTTCTAGTCTGAGAAAGCTAATGTGTTAGAATAGGGAACCCTGGGATAGTGACTCTCTCTCAGCCTCAGAGGAAGGAAATGGGAAACCCCTCTGAACAAATATTCTCAAGATAGTTCCACCTAGGAGAACAGTGTATATAAGTTAAAAAAGACAAAACAAAAAACCTGGATTACATTGTCATAGGCAGAAATTGAATGTTAGTGCAGTGATCCACTAACCTCAGTCCTCCAGATATTATGGACTTCACCTCCCAGACATGAGTTTGGGAAACATTGGAGTGAGAAGACATGTAGAACTGAAGTGGTTACAACTTCTGTAACTGTAACACGAAGAATATTTCCTCTTGCTTTTTCTAAACACAGACAAACATGTATGTACATATTCATTATTTTCCCAAGCAGTTTTATGACAATTGAGATTTACTGTTAGTGATACATGCAGGTGTAAGTATCACTATGAATATGGGATTATTTTTAATGCTGCACATTGATCGTATCCAGCTGCTAGTGGTGCTAGTGAAATTGTACATGTGAGACCATTGTGCATGTGGTAGCCCATAACTCAATGGTAGATACTTATACTTGGCCAAGACAATGCAATGTTTCAGAAAATATATTAAGTTTTTAAATTCAATATAAATGCAATTTCCTTGAATGTTCAGAAACATTAACTGAAACTCAAAAGCAACATTAAATCATCTGCATGTATTTCAAATGTAATATCTTAAAGTTTAAATATATAAAGACAAATGACACAAATTGTCAGTTTTACAGGGCTGCCATATTAGTATTTCTTCATTTTCTAAAATTGCTCTATATCAGAAATGGACTAACTTTAATTATCTACTTTTTTTGGCAGTCATTCTGATTCAGTGGTCTTAGTTGAATCAGAATGACCACAAAAGAGTAGATAATTAAAAAGCAACATCAATCTGTTGCCCACCATTCCAAAGGGTAGGGAATGTTCACACCAATATTAAAACTACTCCACTAATGGCAGTTATTACCTTTAAAGCTTTACATGGTTTGGGTCCAGGTTACTATCAGGATCACCTCCTGTACAATCCGCTGAATTTACGTCCTATGCAGAACATTTACCTCAACTAGCCAAGACTAGATTAGCAAGTGTCCCTCAGAGGACCTTTTTGTTGGCTACCCATAGACCTGCTGTAAGAGTTTTGAAGTATTGAAGACCTATATCTTCCAGTAGGACTATCCAGTTAATATATATAATTTAATTTATGGTCTAATATTAACTGGATAGCCCCTGGTGGCACAGTGGGGCTGAGCTGTTGAAATTGATGACTGAAAAATCAGCGGTTGGAATCCAAGGAACAGGGTGAGCTCCTGCTGTTAGCCCCAGCTTCTGCCAACCTAGCAGTTAGAAAACATGCAAATGTGAGTAGATCAATAGGTACTGCTCTGGTGGGAAGGTAACAGTGCTCCATGCAGTCATGCCAGCTAAATGACCTTGGAGGCATCTACTGACAATGCCAGCTCTTCGGCTTAGAAATGGAGATGAGCACCAACCCCCAAAGTCGGACACGACTAGACTTAATGTCAGGGGAAAACCTTTACCTTTACTACACACACACACACATATATAGAGAGAGATAGAGTTTAATATAAGGCAGAGTCTCACTTATCCAACATTCGCTTATCCAACGTTCTGGATTATCCAATGCATTTTTGTAGTCAATGTTTTCAATACATTGTGATATTTTGGTGCCAAATTCGTAAATACAGTAATTACTATGTAGCATTACTACCTATTGAACTACTTTTTCTGTCAAATTTGTTGTATAACATGTTTTGGTGCTTAATTTGTAAAATCATAACGTAATTTGATGTTTAATAGGCTTTTCCTTAATCTCTCCTTGTTATCCAACGTATTCGCTTATCCAACGTTCTGCTGACCCGTTTATGTTGGATAAGTGAGACTCTACTGTAATATTAAACTATAAATTAAATTATAGACATTTTTATGGGTACTGATTATTTTAATGCATGATGGTTTGTATTTTGACCTTACATTTATTTATTTTTAATTTTTGTGCTTTAAATTGTTTGATGTGTTTTTAGTTATATATTGTATTTTAATTATATGTTATACCCCACCTCGAATCGTGAGGCGAGGCCGATAGGAAATACAATGGATGAACCTCCCATTTCTGGGCAAGGTTCTGGAGCGGGTGGTTGCCACGCAGCTCCAGGGGTTTCTCGATGACACCAATTTTCTGGACTGCTGGACTGCTCGCAGTCTGGCTTCAGGCCTGGGCACAGTACTGAGACGGCTTTGGTCGCCTTGGTGGATGACCTCCGCAGGGAACTGGACAGGGGGAGTGTGACCCTGTTGGTTCTCCTGGATATCTCAGCGGCTTTCGATACCATCGACCATGGTATCCTTCTGGGACAACTCTCTGGGATGGGGCTCAGTGGCACGGTTCTGCAGTGGCTCCGGTCCTTCCTGGAGGGTCGTTCCCAGATGGTGAAGCTGGGGGATACCTGCTTGGACCCCTGGCCATTGACCTGTGGGGTTCCGCAGGGGTCTATCTTATCCTCCATGCTTTTTAACATCTACATGAAACCACTGGGAGAGGTCATCCGGAGTTTTGGAGGGCATGGCCATCTCTACGCAGATGACACGCAAATCCACTACTCGTTCCCATCTGACTCCAAGGAAGCCCCTCGGATGCTGAACCAGTGCCTGGCCGCTGTGGCGGACTGGATGAGGAGGAACAAGCTGAGAATCAATCCCGACAAGACAGAGGCCCTCCTGGTCAGTCGTGCGTCGGATCGGGGCATTGGTTGGCAACCTGTGCTGGACGGGGTTGCACTCCCCCTGAAATCACAGGTCCGCAGTTTGGGGGTCCTCCTGGACTCAGCGCTGACGCTTGAGGCCCAGGTGTCGGCGGTGGCCGGGAGGGCCTTTGCACAACTCAAACTTGTGCGCCAACTGCGACCATACCTTGTGAAGTCTGACTTGATCACGGTGGTACATGCCTTAGTTACCTCTAGACTGGCCTACTGTAATGCGCTCTACGTGGGGCTTCCCTTGAAGACGGCCCGGAAATTACAATTGGTCCAACGCTCGGCTGCCAGATTAATAACGGGGGCAAGTTACAGGGAGAGATCCACTCCCTTGTTTAAGGAGCTCCACTGGCTGCCGTTCATCTTCCGGTCCCAATTCAAGGTGCAGACCATCATCTATAAAGCCCTAAACGGTTTGGGACCCACCTACCTCCATGACCGTCTCTCCCTCCATAAACCTGCCCGATCTTTACGATCATCCGGGGAGGCCCTTTTATCACCACTGTCGTTATCCCAGGCCCGCCTTGTGAGTACAAGGGAGAGGGCCTTTTCTGTTGTGGCCCCCCGACTATGGAACTCACTGCCTACTGAAATCAGGCAAGCTCCCACTTTGTTAGCTTTTAGGAAAGACCTGAAAACATGGCTCTTCCGCTGTGCTTTTGGTGAGTAACTTCTGTTATATATTTCTGTGTTACTCCCCCCAAACATCTATCCTCTAAACTGCCCCACTCTCATATGTCCCTGTACACATTAGAGTACCCCTCTGTCCCTCACACTCCGAATTTTATCTTTGTGTTCATGCGGCCTGCTCTTGTTTGACTGTTTCTTGATTTCTTGATGTGATGTTTATTATTATGTATTGTATTATTTTTAATTATGTTATGATATGCTGTTTTATATTTTATTATATTGTATTGCTTTGGGCATGGCCCCATGTTAGCCGCCCCGAGTCCCTGCTGGGGAGATGGTGGCGGGGTATAAATAAAGTTTTATTATTATTATTATAATGATGCAGCAAGTAGGGCCAAACAATGGGATCCAGGAAATATTTTCTGTGCAGCCAAAACATAGACTATCCAGAAAGGTGATACAAAGTCATCACAGTAAAGAAACCCACTAGGAATATTGAGAGCCTAATAGGGACATCCTAATAGTGAATGTGTGAAAGTACTTCTCTGTCAGCCTGGAAGCTATATTCTGATCTTAAAATCTACACGAGAACTGGAGTGGAGGATTGGGTTATGGCAGCTTAGCTAGCATTTCCATCCAGCAGAGAAGTGTGATTTTGTTCCAGAGATGGATTGTGATGCAAATCTGTAAGACGATAGTGTTGAACTGCCATGGCTTTGGGTCATGCCAGTATGGCGGTAGCTCTTGACAATAAAGATCTTATTGAGGGGAGCGGGAAAGCCAGTCTAACCTGTATTATTTTACTCAGTTACATCTCCTTTCTGCATTTTGGGTTGAACTGCTTCCAGCCCTAATGTGCTGCTGAGCTGTTGCCAGTGCGCTTTTTATTAAGCAATGGTCTTAGAAAGCAAAACCTGAGTCTTTAATGTGGCCTCTCCTACCTGTTTTAATACTGGTGAGAATAATCTTATATTTCACCAAAACTATGTGTATTTAGTTTCTGGCTTCCTGGATAATTGAGGGTTCCTATTAAAAAGACTGGAACAATCCTGGCTATAGAAATAGGACTCTATATAGACCTCCTCTGTTTGGAATTAAAGGTGAAGGTGTTAAACCTAGACAATAAAGCTCAGATCAAAGTAGCCAACAGAAGGGGGCTCCGAGAAGAGCAGATTGTCCCTTCGCATCACAGAAGGTGCCACCTCTCTTTTGCTGTAATTGAATTTCATGAAAGAGGCAAAGCTATTCTTTCCCAGTGTAATTCGACCAGGCTCCTGGCCAGATTGACAAGAGAAGCACCTGCTCCGTTTGCTTTCAGGTTTGGGCAACAGACCCTGGTAGCCCAATGGGAGTTGGTTAATCCACGGAGGCCATGACAACACCTGTCGGCCAAGCAAACCGTTAACATTATGAATGTCTTAATATTATATAAGTATAGAGTTAGAAGGGACCACAAGGGTCATCCAGCCCAACCCCATTCTGCTATGCAGAAGGCACAATACTGAGAGATGACCGTCCAGCCTTGGTTTTAAAACTTCCAGAGAAGGAGACTCTGCTTTGCTCCAAGGCAGCATATTCCACTGTAGAACAACTACCATCAGGAGGTTTTTTCCTAATGTTCAGATGGAATCTCTTTTTCTGGAGTATGAATTTGTTGCTCTGAGGATGTTATCGGACAAGGCTTGTAACCATGTTGGAGACTCCCTGGCCATAAATGAAAAAACTTACCATTGAATGATGTTGTCATAAATTCATTGCAAGCTAATATGCAGCTTGTGTTGAAGCAGTTCTTTTTGAAAATAAGGAAAATCCATTTTAGGACTGCTAAATATGCATTCCAGGAAACTTTACAAATCTTTTCAGCCATGCCTGTAATCTGAAGTTGCTTCTGTAGTAACTTTGGGACCAGTGATGTCTGCTGTGGGTGTGTTATAAGTATTCCTTTTATCTGCTGCAGTTACCTGTTCCCAGTCTGCTACCAATGCCACTTCTGGTTGGCAGACAGAGAAGACCTCTGGTTGCAAAGCTAGAAATTAATCTTTTCTCCCAGATTGCTTTCTTTTGTTTTAAATTTAGGAAACTGCAAACTTCTGTAATTGTATCAAGCCACTGATATGGATTTCACCTCTTAAAGGTTTTCTTTCCTTGCAAGAAATTTTGCAGAACATTCTACTCATGCATTTTTTGCATCACTAAATAAGTTTACAAAATCAAAACAACATCTCTCATTGCAGAATGCACAAAATTGTAAAATGCTAATTTGTTTTTAAATAATAATTTAAGTGTTAATAGAATATTGAAAATACAAAAGTACAGAGGTGGGCAGGGAAAAAGGCAGTCTTCTGAGATTGTGAATTCTTGGAGTTGTACAATTCTCAGAAAAAAAGAAAGAGATGGACAAAGAAGGGGAATGCACAGTTTAGAAGGAGTTACATCTTTGCAGCTGAGGTAAACTTAATACACCAAGATCCCTGTTTGACAAAATTTGAATTTTGTAGCATTGCTCTAGCTATGATGTACATGAGCTGCAGAAGAACCAACTCAAACCCCTAAAGTTATAAAATCTTTTTGTGAATAGGGATGGAGGTTTATTCCACTGATATAATGAAATAATTTTCATGGGCAGAAGGGTTTGAGCAATTAAAAATAGTTAAAAGTTGTTGAAGTGTTCTGTTTTTGTGATATAGGAACCTGTATGGAAATTCTTTCCACATTGTTTTTGCCTTTTGTTTTTTTTGTTAAGGAAGAAATGTTCTGGAACTTCATTAACTGTGGCATACCTGTAAATTATTTCAAAAACTGTGTTACCACATTTCCTTTTTTACTGATGAATCATTGAATATCTGTGTACATATGTGACAACTGGGAATGAATTTTCACACATTCTTGTATGTGAGTCCTGCAGCACAGAAAATGTACATACATTATTATTTTTTCTTTGAAAGGTTTGGACAGGTAAACTTTAGTACTGAATGCTCAGCTTCAATGCTTGAAATTTGAGGACTGAAGGAAAAAAATTACTTTTTGGGGGGTGAGACAGTACTTATCCTTACGACACCCTTTGGCGTTAACCTGTCTGCATGAAAAAAGACACATAGAAAGCATCTGCTAGCTAAATGGCATTATTCTGGGCTTTTGTATTATATGTGTGAATAATGTATTCCAATATTTCCTTTATTTGTTCTTCTGAGCCTCATTCAAAGATTCAAATGCTGTCATACAATCAGAGGTCTGTTACCATGAGGGAAAACTGAGGCCAATTTGTAGTTCATGCTTGGGGATGTTTATGCAAATTTTATGTTCCTATCTTTATAAGAGTTGTCTGGATTCTGTGTTAAAAGTTTGACTGGGCCCAGAAAAATGTTGTGGAGAACTCCGTACAAGAAAAACAGACCAAATGTTTTAAAATGTAGATGAAATGTCAGGCACAGTATTTTCCCCCTTTGGCAAGGCTACCTCTAATTCAGTGGTTACTGCTGGAAGGCTTTTCTGCTTATTCCCCAGTGGGCAATGCTGGCTGTTGAAATGCAAAAAAGTAATTTTTCCAACCTCTGCCAGTTCACCTCATGGTATCCAAAACATCATAATTAATACAATTGGCAGTATTCTTATTTAACACATCTTGAAAAGGGACCCTACCTGCTAGACTCTTTCTGCTACAGCTAGTTAGGTTAGATTCGTTAAGTATTAAACAAACATTAGCCTGACTGAAAGTAAAAATATTTTTACCTGCCTCACTTCATATTTATTCTCATTAGATGCAGAGTTATAGTTCCCACTACAAGACATAGAAAAGGTGTTCACATAGGGCCTATTCAACGCAGAGCTTGATGAAGTTATTTTTTAGGACAACAATTCCTGGAATCCTTCAGCCAGCATGTCCAGGGAAGTAGTTGCATAAAACGGTGCTTCTCAGACTTTGGTCTTTGATAGTTTTGGCCTTCCATAAACTCCCAGGCATCCCAGCCTAATGGAATAGCTGTGTCTTTCCATCTCTGTGTGTCATTCCTTCCTCCAATTTTCATGTCTTTTTCTTCTGAGTTGAATCCTGCTTTACATGTGATATGTTCCAAAGTAAAAGTAAAACAGCAAAGTAAAACAGATAGGGTAATAACATTTTGCCTGTGCTGACCCCCTTTCCCAATTGGAAAGCATTCTATATCTGCATATTTTGTTTTCCTAGCCCTTTGTCCTGAGTAGATGTTACATATCAGGACAATCAAATATTGTATAATACCCATTTCTTTAAGACATATCCATAAAATTTCATAATATATACCATGTAAATTTTTTCTATAAGCTGTAAAACTCAGACTGATTTTTTTTCTGAAATTCCATTGGTGTGTTTCATTGCCCCTAGTGCCTTTTCCTTTGCTTGAATAAATCTGTCATTCTTGCATCTCATTGATATAGTTCTCTAATATATTGTTTCCATAATTGTTTTATTTTTATTGTGTTATGTAATATGTTTCTTTACTGGTTGTAAAGCATCCTCACACTTGGCTTAAATTTCTCTATGGGTTCTCAATCTTTTGAGGGCTCTTGTTCTAACTTTTTTTTAACTCACCTTCTATTATCTGCATTGATTATTATAGTAGTTTCCTTGTTCCTGTGCACAAGTTGCTGAACAGTTACTTTCAGAACTCTGGCTCTATTTCTGTCACCTTTTTTGCCTGCCCATAACTACTTGAAGAGTTTAGTATCTTTTCTATTAAGGCCCCCTTTCTTTTCTTGTCTGCAGATAGTATCTTTTTGCAGTCCTCCCTGACAATATCTCCGTGTTCATTCCAGAATTCTTCTAGCTCCTGGTGAGTTAGGCTTAATAGTGTAAATCTATTCTTTACATAATTTTTAAATTCTATTGGTGATATCAGATTGTATTTTGGCAAAACCATTGGTCTGATACTCTATTTTATCTTTACTGCCATTTTTCATATTAGCAGTTTGTGATCTGCATCACAATATGCTCCTGGTCTTGTTTTTGCAGCAAAAATGGAGCTTCTCTAGATTCTGCTTTTAATTATGCAATCTATTTGATTTTTATATTGATCACAAATTGCCTCTTCATTGCTTGAAGAATGTGTTTGTGTTGAATAAACTACTGGCCTTGCAAAATTCAGCTAGTTATTCCCCTGCTTCATTTCTGGATTCTAGGCCAAATTTTTCTCCAATCTTTGATTCTGCTCGGTTTCCTATTTTTGCATTCTAGTTTCCTATGATCAACAACATGTCATGTTTTGATTATCAATTTCCTCCACAGAGTCTTTCAGTTTCATCTTTTTATCTCTGTAGTAAAAGCATAAACCTGAATAATGGTTATAATTATGGGTTTTGTCTGATATTATTGAGTCTGACTTTGCAATATACCTTTTGACTGCTTTTCCTAAACATCTCCTCACTGTTAACATTTTTTTTTCAGATTTTCATTTCTTGAGGAAAATACTGCATAAGTATTTTATTCAAAAAGTTCATGTAATATCTATGTTATTTGTTCACTGCAAGTGCTGCAATATTTATTCATTCCATTTCTCATGTTACAATTTCTAAAATCTCCCACATGCTTCCCACTTTCCTTATTCTACTAATATGTGTTATAAAACCTTGAACTTTCCATTCATCTCTGAGCACATTAAAAGCTGTAGATCCTTTTGCTTTGTGTTTAGCTACTCAGAATTGTCCTGTGCTGTACCCAAGTAGCTCATTGCATGACATTTGTCAAGTGAGTGTCATCTTCCGGCACTATCTCTTGCTTCCATTTGTTTTGTCTCATGATAGAGTTTTTACGGTAAAAGACATTCAGTGGTTATCATGCCTCCTTTTCCACAATACTAACAAATGTTAGTTATGGTGCCACTATTGTTTCCGAGAGATCCTTCAGGAGTGTCATCTCTATTGCTGCTGCTGCTGTCTAGCAGTAGAGAAAATGTATATCACATGAGCTAGCACTTCTGAGCTATGTATTTTTACTGCCTCAAATGAATTTCTTAAAAACAATCAGATGCCCTCACTAATCCTGTGTGCACATGGTCATTGTATAGTTTAGCCACTTGGTGGCATCAGACTTCATTATCCGTGTCTGTAGTCTGAGTTTCCTCTTGCTTTTCCATTCTTGTCTTACTCAACCTCCCAAATTATGTATCTTTAACATGGGTATGGTCACCTGGACTGATTAAGAAACAGAATTCTTAGAGGGAATATGCAGATATGGGCAGGCTTCGCTGAAAATGGATTATACTACGTTCTATACCAGTGGTTCTCAACCTGTGGGTCCCCAGATGTTTTGGCCTTGAACTCCCAGAAATCCTAACAGCTGGTAAACTGGCTAGGATTTCTGGGAGTTGTAGGCCAAAACACCTGGGGACCAAAAGGTTGAAAACCACTGTTCTATATGCAGTACTTTAGCAAATGAGGGACATACCAAAACATGTCATCGGGATCACCAGGAATGAGTGTAAGTTGTGTCAGCCCACTTCTCATTGCCCACAGATGGGACTGTGAGTGGTTTTATGTGGAGACGGAAGGGGAATAGCCAAGGGTGCTATAGCTCTAATTTTGTTCTTTTAAATGATTGATGCTGGCTTTGATAACTTATTTCATATCCTGAAAGGGAGTTCCTAACTCTAGTTATTACATTATATGTTTGAAGAACTGCCATGTTAGACTTCTGAAAGGCAAAGCTTTTATTCCTGGCATATCTTGTCTACTTTGTAGTTTGCCGCATGCTGTTGTTATTATTCTTTCAGTTTTGAATGGTTGCCACAACTTCATTGTGCAAATACCATTATCAGAAAGCAGTCCACATTATGAAGGAATACAGTGTGTTTTTTTTACTGTCACCTAGTTGATGATAGTTATCTCCAGCCATAAGACAGAGCAGGTGCTTCCATCCTATATTCTGAAGGTGCCACTGCAATGAAAAGGTCACACAGTTGCTTCATGTCTCCTAGGGATATCATATTCACCAACATCTCACATGTGCCCAAGCAGCATCAGAGGTGGTCAAAATGATGGAAGAAAGAGCACAATCTATGAGAGATTGTTAGATTTTGCTTTTGAGTTTACAGTGAAAAGGCAAAACTCTTCCTGCTCCTATCCTCTTCCCTTGCTGAGTTAATTGAGTGAAAACAACTTTTGTACTTTGAACTCAGCTTACAGCAATTGACATAAACTGAGGCAGAAGGAGAAAATGGGAGGAGAGAGAAACTAGGACTTTAAAAAATATCTTAAAAGAAGGACAAAAATTATGACTGTCTGCCAAATCAGGACAGTCACGGGGTATGGGATATGAAGAAGTACATTGGCTGTCCTTGGAAAAGATTGCATGTTGTTCCAGTATGTGGTTGGCACAGCATGTTCTTCTATAGCTATTTCTTTTTAATATATTAAAATGTTGTGCAAATCAAACTTAAATTGCAGTGCTTCCATGAAACAAAATAAACACACTTGCAACCCAAGTATTTCTGCCTGCAGGGTATATACCAGAAAGAACAGTGAGAAATATTGGTGTAATTCATATAATTGTCTTTCTGTCTAGCTGCCAGCTGCACATGAACTTTCTGTACCTTTCTATACATGAAGGCATTTTCACTATCCAAAGCTGTTTTTTGAATAGAAGGGGGTGTAGCCATGTTGACACTAAACCAGTTTTCAGGGCCTATGATGGGTCATGTAGCAAAAAAAAAAAATAAAATAAAAAAACCCAAAGAAACCTGTACAAATGAGTTGGTGCAACTTCTATGAACACAAGCACACATTTTGCTTCTAAGTAGATTGCTTTGGTCAATGTTATTAGCCTAATGGAAGTTATCGCTACTTCTAGTACGACCCATAACTAGAATGATGAAAAGTAGCTCTAATCTTTTCTCTTGGACACCGTATGCAGACTATGGGAGCCTCCATCATTCATACTATGAAGCACTTTACATCACCTACAAGATAGTGATAGAGAGCTGAAACAGAACGTCTGTCATCTTGCAGGCTCTATCTAAAGAGACTGTGACCACAGGTCATCTAAGTTCAAATTAGAGTCTGTCCTGATAGCTTCTTACCTGGTAAAAAGATGTGGAAATCTGGAATATTTGCATGTTTTGTGATCTTGGCTTTAGACCAGTAAAGGTCACCCTACTATGATTTGCATGTGGTTATTATAGTTTCCCTTATCAGTCTCACATTCCTCATTGAAGATAATACTTGCTGGATTTTAATTTTTGATTTTTACCCCGGAAGGGCACAGTACTTCTGTTAGATGTTTGATTGACAAATTTGGGAGGTTTTATTGGTGCTGTTCCAAATTGATCCAAATTGCTTTGAACCCGTAGTCGACAAACTAAGGGCAAAATGGCCTATCTGTGCTGTGCGCATGCGCACAGCACAGATAGGCCATTTGGCCCTTACTTCCTGGTCGCGCCCGCCGATCGCCCGGCGGCCGAGACCAGGAGGTAAGGGCCAAATGGCCTATCTGTGCTGTGCGTATGCGCACAGCACAGATAGGCCATTTTGCCCTTAGTTTGTCGACTACGGGCTATCTGTGCTGTGCCAAAATGTTTGTCGACTACGGGCTATCTGTGCTGTGCCAAATGGCCTATCTGTGCCGGGCGATCGGCGGCCGCGACCAGGAAGTAAGGGCCAAATGGGCTATCTGTGCTGTGCCCGTGCGCACAGCACATATAGGCCATTTGGCCCTTACTTCCTGGTTGCGCCCGCCGGGCGATCGGCAGCCGCGACCAGGAAGTAAGGGCCAAATGGGCTATCTGTGCTGTGCGCATGGGCACAGCACAGATAGCCCATTTGGCCCTTACTTCCTGGTCACGCCCGCCGATCGCCCGGCGGCCGAGACCAGGAGGTAAGGGCCAAATGGGCTATCTGTGCTGTGCGCACGGGCACAGCACAGATAGCCCATTTGGCCCTTACTTCCTGGTCGCGGCCGCCGATCGCCCGGCACAGATAGGCCATTTTGCCCTTAGTTTGTAGACTAAGGGCAAAATGGCATATCTGTTTTCAGCGGTTTGGCGCGGGCGCAGGGATTGAAGCCCCGCGTGGCCGCGCCAACACCAGGGGCGTCGGTGGCGCTACGGGCTGCTGTCGACGCCTCGACAGCGCCCGAGGCGGCCGCATCAGCGGCCTCTTATAATCAACCGGCCCTGCTGTGTGACTTGAAAGGTCCCTAAGGCATGGCTGATACTGAAAAAAAATAATCTCTTGTTTTCTTGGGATACACGAAGCTGTAATTTGGCTACCAAAGGCAATGTGTCTACATATCTCCACTGTCACAGCTATTTTGGCAGCTGAATGTTCCAAGTCCAGAACAAACATTCCATCCCACTGAAATATTGAGGCTGTCTGACTTAGTGCTGGAAAAAATGATGTTAATTACTTCTGTGTGGGCATGCCCATTGGCCATTATCAGTCTCTAGGATGCCACTTGTATTTCAACACAGCCTTTCCAGCTTCATTGGGATAGCCAAGAGTGTGATTTTGAACAATTTGGTCTCAGTGAGAAAGTGGAATCTTTCTCCAATGAAAAAAGTGGCTGGCATGAGCAGTGCAGTTTGCAAGAGTGGGGCAGCCGGTGGCCAAGTTGGGAAGCAGAGGACAGAAATCAGTGCTTTGATCAACTATAAAGCATAACAACAGCTGTGTTGAGAAGGTTTGCTGTGGTTTAGCTGGCATTTATCTCTTTTGCAAAGTGAAGGCATTGTAAACCGGTAAAAATTAACTGCCAGAGCACAATGCTGTTTTTGTGACTTTGGAATTCAGATAAAGCCTTGCTACTCTTGGCAGGCTGATGAAAAGAACGGAGCATTTGCATACAGGTGAGGCCAAGGGGGGAATGGAGTTCAGGTCAGTGCCAGGTATGCAAAGTGCCTCCAGCTGTGAGGGCCCTCTTTTAGTCAAGCTGGAGGGCAACCAATGGCAGCGAGGAGCAGGCATTTTTTTTTCCTTTTGGAAAGGGGCAATACCGAGAAAGGTCATTGGATGGCAGCAAAGCATTTGACACTTGTAAGCTTCGCTTCAGAGCAATCTCTCCAAGTCCCACATGGTGATTTCCAGGGATTGTCAATCAGCAAGCTGGAGACAGCAGACCTGAGACTATATCCAAGCTTGCAACAAGTTGGCTCAAAACATCCTGGCATGCCTTTTGAACAGAAGGAGTTCTGAGCTAGCCATTCTCAGACATGATCCCTCTGAACCACTGTTAAATAACTGACTCAGACTCTCCATCCCTCCAGTGGAAAGCTGCCACCTTTCTTAAAGGAAGGATTTTGGTGCCTTTAATAACAGCTTCTGGGAATGCCTAACCTGTTGGATTTCTGCCTTACACACCCCCAGACTCCTGCCAGATAAAACACTTGCACCCCAAATCTGTTTTGTGGTTAAGGTGACAACCCAAAATGCGGCAGTTATACTGGCACATCTTCTTCCAGTCTCACACAAGAGGACAAAGATCAAAAACAAAGATAGAGAAGCTCTGTCATGCCATCAGCCACAATCAGAGCTTAGAAATGTTTAATTTTGGGGACAAACTCATCTTCAAATGACTGTTGGGTACGTGAGGACCTTAAAATGTTAAAATCAAGTCTTTTAGTCTTGTATCATATATGAGCAATTCTTATGTAGTGCAAAAAGCATAAAGTAAGCATTAAAAGATTCTGACCCATGAATTCTTTTTGAACATCAGAACTGAATGCACAGATTTTCCATCTAGAAATAAACTCCTTCCTCCTGTCCAGCTGTTTTCAGCAGTTGATAGAATGCTGAGAACAGGACTTTGAATGGACTGGTGATGCATGTATTTTAAGAAACAAACTTTTAAATTGGTTATTACAATAGTATTTTAATATTGGGATAATTAAGTTATGTCTTAACATTATACCTTTCTTCCCAGTTTTATTTGAACTTGTTTAAACCTTGTTGTGAGCTACCCTTGATTGCCAACCATATATATCCACATTTCAGAATTATATATTGTTTTGATACCACTTTAACAGCCATGGCTCCATGCTATGGAATCCTGAGATGTGTAGATTCTTGGTTACGTAGATTCTCTGCTATAGAGTTCCATACCATAGCTATTGGAAGTGCAATAAACAATGTTAGAGCCATAGCAATTTAGGTGGCCTCAAGCTGCTATAATTGTGTAGTTTGGGTACGCACCAGGAAGAAAGGATGTAAAGTCAGCTGGTAGGCTAAGTAGACAGGCTGGTAGATATATGACAAATAGAACCTTATACTAATAGGAAAAGGCTCATAGTTCAGGGACAGAGCACACACTTTCTATGCAAAAGATCCTATGTTAAATCTCTAACACTTCTAAATATTGTTGGGAAAGAAAACTGCCTCAAGCACTGTAGACCTGCATAGGCACGGGGAACTTACACAACTACAGAGGTTTTTGGACAGCAAGTCCCATTATCCCGTACCATTGGTCATGGAGGCTACGGCTGACTGGAGATGAAGTCCTACAACCTCTGGAAGCCCTCATATTCCCAGGCTGTCCCACCTGGTATAGACAGTACTGAGCTAGATGGACCAATAGTCTGACACACTGAGAGACTGCTTTCTAGCTTCCTACGTAATATGGCTAGTACATATCACTTTGCAAACAAAGAGAAAGACAAACCCTGCCTTGAGGAGCTTATAAATGAAGAAGAGCAAGATTAGACATGGAAGAGTTTAGATAAGGTAGGATTTTAGTATGACTCCATTTCTGGGTATGTTTAAGCCACAATTCCTTAACAAGTATGTACAGATTCCTGATTACTATTGTAATTAAAATAGGTGTTCAGCAAAATGTCAAATAGAATAGGAGATTGATTATATTCCATTGATAGTTGTCAACCCATGTAGCAACTTTCCCTTCTTACCTGCTGGCTTAGAGAAAACTGTAACAAACAAATTGGTTATTTTAGCTTGGCACCAAGAGTTGCTGGTTTGGGTCCTGGCAAAAGCAAGCTGGCGGAAATTTCCACAGCTCCATCTGTGAAAGCTCTCCTTTCCAAGTTGCTATTTGAATCGGTTGTATGTGAACTTAGAGACAGCCTGGCGGTGTGCAAGGGAAAGATCCTTCCATGGCATAATGGCATAACATTGTGAATGTTGTTTTAAAAATTATAAAGAAATTGGCCAGATTCTTCACTACCAAAAGAATTATGTGCAAAGCCTACTGATCTTTGGCATTAGCAATGCTTCCTTGATTTCTCATCAATGAAATAAGTGAAGTACAAATGATTTACAGTTGATGTACAGTACATTTCAGAGTAAAAACAAGGACGCAGGGAGGAGGAAAAATGGGGTAATGTGTTAGCACTTTTAAGACTGTTTTTTAATTTTTTAGCATGACATTTTGTGGATAGAATGGATATAAACCCATTTCTTCAGATCTAGTAGTACACAGTGAAATTAAGGTCTCAGTATAAAGCACATTTATATGCCTGAGACTGCATGCTGTGAGGGAGCACTTTGATGACCTCCAGGAACACAGGCCAGGGTAAAATGAGCTTGACACTGTGTGCCAAGACACAACACATGCAGGGCTAGAGCTGTGAGCTATTTATGGACTTCATAACAAAAGCCCATGGATTTGTCACACATCGTGGTGAATCCATGGGCTCCCGGAGGGTTGTGTGGAGAACCCATCACTCCATGCCCTGCATCTCATGACTTACTGTGACCCCCATCCCATAGGGGAAAATGTCACCACTCAGCTTCCCCTCATTGCTGGGAAGGCAACATGGGAAGGCTCCCATGTTGTTGTGGCGGTGGTATATGCCTCTTGTTCTCCCCTTTCTGGATAGATCCCAGTCAGAAGTACACAAGCATTGTTTAATGGGCTCCATTCTGAAAGATGAGAACAAGTGGCATACAACGGGCCAAGTAGCCCATCTGATGAGATTATAAGATGAGTCCACCCACTCATGAATCCACTTTGCAGTTCCTGTTTGCAACCCACTCTCCCATACTCAGTCTAGTGTGAGTTTTCCTAGTTGCATTGGGGCTGGGTAGGATTTTTCTCACGTTTACTCCATACTGTATTCATGAAAGTTTGATAATTGGTTAAGGGTGATGTCAATAGGCTGTCAATGGCAGGTATTGGGGGAAGAAAATAAGTTTGGTGCACCCCATTTTGGTGAAGGGCAGAACTGTCTTTAGGTCACTGGTTCCCAAGCTTTGGTCCTCCAGGGATTTTGAATTTCAGTTCCCACAATTCCTAATAGCTGGTAAGCTGGCTGGGATTTCTTGGAGTTGAAGTCCCAAATACCTGGAGGACCAAAAGTTGGGAACCACTGCTTTTGGCTGGATGAGGGAGGTTACACTTGGAGGCTTGGTCTCTCTTACAGAGTCTTGGGATTTGGAAGGGAGTGTCCTAGGCTTGCTTTCCAGGAAACAACCAGCCAGGGAGGGTGACCTATAGCACTGGATTTCCATCAGGATAAGATATTTTGCTTAATGGAAGGCTTAAGAGGTGGTCACAGGTTGACACCTGGCCTCAGACACATATAGGTTTGCTCCCCTTTACTTTGGCTCATCTGTAGGCACAACTGATTTAAATATGCTCTAGGTCAAATCAAGTGGCCCTTGTCTAACCAAGTTCTCTATGTCTGGTCTTGTTATTTCATGGTTGGTCATTATTATACCTTGTAGGGAGTGTGATGGAATGTAATAGTATCTATAAAGATGCAAATCATGTTCCTTGCCCTAAATTTTCAAAGGGTTGGGCAAGGTGATACAAGTCATTCAAGTCTTTACAGTAGTCAGTTAGGACTGGTGTGTGAAAACAATAAATTTATTTACCAAAAGTCTGTTTCCTTGAGTTCAGAACTTTATGAGAAGATCCTTTTTCTTATATTTGTAGTAGTGAAGTATATAAGGGGCCGGGCTGTGGCGCAGCTGTTGAGCAGCTGCCTTAAATCACTCTGACCATGAGGTCATGAGTTCGAGGCCAGCCCGTGGCGGGGTGAGCACCCGTCAATTAAAAATAAAAAATAGCCCCTGCTCGTTGCTGACCTAGCAACCCGAAAGATAGTTGCATCTATCAAGTAGGAGATAAGGTACCACTTATAGTGGGGAGGCAAGATTAACTAATTTACGACCTGGAATGAGGAAGTGCCGTCAGTGTGGATGATGAAGCAGCTGCTCCCCCCTGTGGCCAGAATCAAACATCCCCTCAGAAGGTTAACTTGCCTCTGCGTGTGTCTCTCAGTCTCTGTTTGATGTGTTTATGGGCATTGAATGTTTGCCCTATGTGTGTTATAATGTGATCCGCCCTGAGTCCCCTTCGGGGTGAGAAGGGCGGAATATAAATACTGTAAATAAATAAATAAATAAGTTGTGTGTATGCAATAAAGTTTGGTCTTGGAAGGAATGGGATTATATTTTAATTCATCCTAGTGTAGTGTAAGCTTAACTACAACTGGCAAGGTAAACATGGACTGCCCCAGGATTTTTTACTGAGTGCATGTAGACTAACAAAACTGAGAGAAAAGGGGAAGATAGATAAATTTACCTCACCAGAACAGAGATCTATAAGGATGGCCACCAAAATGGAAACCATAAGAGGCATAGAGATTGATGAAAGAAAAAAAAAGATCCTTGTATACATTTTGAAATAAACTTTGAAGTATTATCTAGGAGATTAAAATGTTTCTATTTATTTATTCAAAGCTTATCTGACCTGGTTGCATTATTTTAATACATTTTGTGTAAATGTCCAGGAATACATCTACTTCATTAATGGAGGTTTATCTTTACTATGGCTGATAAACCTCCATCATGATCTGTAGAAAATTCCTCCAGCAGTCCTCATTTAAGGTTCTCCTAAATACCTCCCTCTGAATGTGTGTATCAGAGAGAGAGAGAGAGAAGGGGGGGGGGAGAAAGGGAAGGGGGAGAGGGTGTGTGCGTGTGCGTGTGTATATATAATCGCGAGGTACCTGTAGACACCCAACATTAATACATTAATACTGTGTAGAATAGACTTATTGAGATTAATGGTATTTATTCATCACCCCTAATGTCACACCTGTTTCAGTGGCTTCCTCAAGCTAGAACTAGTGCTGGATTTTTCCCAGACTTGCACTTACAAAGTTTGATTTTCTGTAGAGAATTATAAGTTGACGTAAGGTTAGATTACTGGTGTTATAGCCAGATCCTTTCACAGTTTACCTAATCAATTCTTCATTCATTTGGAAACCTTGGGTAATTCAGAAACATGCTTGAATTCCAAGATTCAGGACACACAAGAACTCATTCTCTAGTTAAATGTCTTCCGTCTAGTGTTCAGATAAAACTTGAGCATCGGAAACACTGGATTTATTCTGTAGGTTGAGGACAGGACATAAGCTTAGAATGACATATTTTTTTTCATCTAGCCAACAAAGTTGATTAACTTTAATAACATTGCCTCTAATGTTTCATTATAATCTTATTTTAAGGAAATGTTCGAGCATTTAGCATTTTTTCCCACAGCACTGAAACAATGTGCCTTTCCTTTCCAAATATCACATTCACAAATATCCTCTTCATTGCTGCAACTCAAAGGTAAGTTTGGAAGTTTTCCATCATCCAGCTGCCAACTTACCATCATAGATTATTATCAGGAATCATTTGACTGAAGCATCTGATATATTGGAGGGTATGTTCCTGGCTCTCTTTGATTTTTGCTGTTGCTCCGATTTGAGTGCCAAATAATATCTTGCTCAATGCATTGTAAGCTAGCACATGTTGTTGCCTACTGTAGTGTTTTTTTGCATAAAGAAGACACATATGTATGAAAGGGAAATCTCTAAATAGCATTGGACCCAGATGCCTACAGGAGTGTCATTCCTTATAATTTGAGATCACCAGGGAGAATTTTTTTTCAGGTCCAATGAGTGAACTTTGTATCAATGAGAAACAGAGACTTCTCAGAGTAAATATGGAATGCCATCCTAATTATGAAATACTCTCCAATGGAGATTCAGCTGCACACACCTGGGAACTCATTTTTGTTTTTCAAAGTATTTTAATTGGTCAGTTTTGTCAGATTTATTGTAAGGCTTTTTGCTGCTGCTTTGATGATATATTTTAGCATTTTCATTACCTTTACATGGTCCTGAATCCTATTCATTACTAGAGCTTTTGAATTACTGAGTACTGATAAGTAGGTACAAACAGGTTGTTGGCATTTTTTTCCTTCAAGCAAGGACAGTCCACTGGAAAGTTTGGCCCCTTCCACACAGCTGCATAAAATCCACATTGTACTGGATTATATGGCAGTGTGAACTCAGATAATCCAGTTCAAAGCAGATATTGTGGATTATCTGCCTTGATATTATGGGTTATATGGCTGTGTGGAAGGGCCCATAGTGGTGAGATACTCTCTAGAGATATTACAGTAGGTCCATTACATTTGTGGGTTTAACTTTTGTGGATTTGATTATTTGTGGTTTCCAATACACTTCAATTGTCAACTTCTGCAGGAACCATAGAACCAAACTGGAGAACCTAGAAAGAAGACTTCTCTGAGAATCTCTGGGTCCTCTAGTGCAATTTATAGCCAACTTCTTGTAGACAGACATAGTACTGGAGGACCTAGAGATTCCTTGAAAGGTGTTTTCTCAGATTCAGTAATATAATAATTTATGGTTTTTCACTTTTGTGAGGATCCTGGCCCCTAACCACTAGGAATATAGAGGGCTGTCTGTATTTGTTTGGGGTGCTCACCTTCTGTTTTGCATTTGCTATGGTGGATGAGAAGGGGGCAAGGCTAGGAAATATAAACCATATTCTCACTACATCATTTCCTTCTTCCAACAGAACCTGCCTTTGGCTATCCCATCCATGAGCTCAATTTTCTGCTTGAGCTCTCCCTCTGTGGTACTGCCAGACAAAACTTAATTACAATCATTGTGTCTTCCTCATGCAGTGATATGAGGTGGTGTCCATACAATAAGCCTGTTGTATTCCTCCCATGTTTTTCAGCTGCCTCTTTCTATCCTAGCCCCACCCCATCCCAGAAAATCCATTAAGGAGCAAAAAATAGGAATAGCAGTCCAATAAGTTTGCTAGTATGGATAGGAAAAGGAACAAGTGAGGCACAGTAGGAGAATTTGCCAGTGTGCAAGATGGATTATATGTACAACAAAACCTCCCTTTTTATTGTTTATTCTACATTTTGTTTTTAATTCTGTTTCATGTTTTATACTAAATGTTTAATAAATTATTGTGGTTTGCTGAGGGACAATTCAGAAACACATTGCTTGTACATTTTATAGGCAAATTGTGAAGTTGGCTAGAATGGGTTTTGAGAATGGTCTGGATAAGGTTGGTTGGTTGTTTATTTGTTCAGTTGCTTCTGACTCTTCATGACCTCATGGACCAGCCCATGCCAGAGCTCCCTGTTGGCCATCGCCACCCCCAGCTCCTTCCAGGTCAAGCCAGTCACTTCAAGGATACCATCCATCCATCTTGCCTTTGGTTGGCCCCTCTTCCTTTTTCCTTCCATTTTCCCCAGCATCATTATCTTCTCCAAGCTTTCCTGTCTTCTCATTATGTGGCCAAAGTACTTCATCTTTGCCTTTAGGTTGGGTAGGCCTGTTTATTTTATATTCTTGTATCTTAATTAATTATGTGGCAGCTATAAAGGTCAATGTGATTCAAGGCTGCATCAATAGGAGTAAAGTATCTAGACAGAGGGGAGTCCCATGACTTCATCAGATGGGGGAAGAATCGGCAGCATGCTTCACTTTGCTGGCCTTTTAAGCATGGAACCTGCTGGCATCCATTACACAATGCACAACTACTTCCAAGGTTAAAGGGATGGCAACGAGGCGCATGCTGCAGCGGCAGCAACACAGGAGACTTCGTGTTTGGCTAGGAAGAATGGCAGGCAGCCAGACAGTCACTTCCCACTCTGGTATGATCAGCTGGATGAATTGGGCAATGCATGGTGTGGAGCAACAGATTCCCCATGCTCCCCGACGTGGACCACTGGAATTGCCATACCTTTATGATAAGGTCAATAATCCCACTCTATTCTGTGTTGGTCAGATCTCACCTGGAATAATCAAAGGTCTGGAAGCCAAGCCCTATGAGGAGCAGCTTTGGGAACTGGGAATGTTTAGCTTGGAAAAAGTAGGTTGATAGGGGACATACTACCGATGTTTAAATATTTGAAAGGATGTCACATTAAGAAGGAGGAAAGCCATATAATGTTGTTCAATGCAGTTAAGCTGCATTATGAAATTGAATTATGAGGCAGTATAGATGGAGTCTCCTTCTCTGAAGATTTTTAAACAGAGGGTGGCCATTTGTTGGGAGTGCTCTGTCTGTGTGTTCCTGAATGGCAGGGAATTAGACTGAATGGCCTTTGTAGTCTCTTTTAACTCTATAACTCTATACAACAAGGCCAAAAGAAAACACAGCTAACAAACTGATGATACAAAAGCTAAAAAAAGAAATTAATTGGCAATTATGTAAAACTGAGACTTTAAAACACTACAGTCATTTAAAAGACATTAACTGTGATGATACAATGGTCATCAGTTTCTGTCAACAGTAAAGGACTGGATGAGGGCAAATAAATTAATCCAGACAAGATGAGGTACTCCTGGTCAGTCAGAAGTCAGATCAGAGAATTGGGATCCAGCCTGTACTGGATGGGGTCACACTCACCATGAAGACACAGATCTGCAGTTTGGGGGTCCTTCTGGATTCAGCATTGAATCTGGAGGCCCACATATCGGAGGTGGCCGGGAGGACATTTGCACATATTAAAACTTGTGTGCCAACTGCGCTCGTTCCTTAAAAAGTCAGATGTGGCCATGGTGGTACATGCCTTAATTACATCCCATCTGGCTTACTGTAAGATGTTCTACGTGAGGCTGTCTTTGAAGAGTGCTCGAGAACTTCAGCTTGTCCAAAGAGAATGAAATAGCTGATCATATATCCAGGGCATTCTGAAAATGCTGCTTCCCTCCATCAAGGAATAAGCATTAATCCTGAAAGCTGCCTTTAGCTGCCTTAATGTCAACTAACCAACCAACCAATTAACAAGTCTGCCTCAAACATCACAGGGCCAAGTGCTTAAATTCTTGAAAGTAATATATGTGACGTGGCTGCATATGTATTCTACAAAGTTGTGGGAAGGACAGATGCCTTAGTATAGGACCAAGCAATAACAGCCCCTTACCACATGGCTTCATATGCATAACTTAACCACCAAATCATTTACAAAATGGCTTTAACATGTGGATGTGTGGGAATTTTGACTACTAACCTGACACAAATCATTGCCACTTCTATTTCTACTCTAAATTTTTCTATGCAAAATTTGCAAAATTTAGCCATATATTATAGAAAAAATATTAGTGGATTCTTAAGTATATAGTTTAAAATTTATTGAAACCTAAAGGAAAATCAGAATCACTGGGTTTACAGGTGGGAGAAACAGAGGTCAGCAATAAATAGGAAGGCCTTTCTGACCATGTTTCCTTCTGACAACTCCCTTATCCTTTCAGTAGATACTATAGGATATGTTTTATTATAATGTTTATAATGGATACAATATACAACGATTAAATAAAAATGTAAGTATTTCTCGATCAATGTGATGCTTGTGATTAATGACTAGACACAAGCTTTTTAAAATATCTGGTTCTATTGCTATGAGGGATAACCGAAAATCACCTCTGTCCATTTTGTTAAGGTGCTTTCATGTTAGGCTGAGTAAATGATTCATATGACTGAAACCCAATACAGTAGAATCTCACTTATCCAACACTCGCTTATCCAATGTTCTGGATTATCCAACGCATTTTTGTAGTCAATGTTTTCAATACATCGTGATATTTTGGTGCTAAATTCGTAAATACAGTAGTTATTACATAGCATTACTGCATATTGAACTACTTTTTCTGTCAAATTTATTGTATAACATGATGTTTTGGTGCTTAATTTGTAAAATCATAACCTAATTTGATGTTCAATAAGGTTTTCCTTAATCCCTCCTTATTATCCAACATATTCATTTATCCAAAATTCTGCCGGCCCTCTTATGTTGGATAAGTGAGACTCTACTGTACCACCAAATACAAAGTAGAAAATGCCATGAAAAACTATCCCAAAGCTAAGGAAGCTTTTTAGATATTCTACTCTTTATCCAAAAATGATTTTTTCCTTAATTCTCACTTCTCTCTGTAGTCCCCCAATCTCATTCCATGCCCCTCTTTTATGCTATCTTCACCTGTGCCCCTTGGAATATCCTGTGATGCCCCCGAGGAACATATGGCCCCAAGTTGAAGACCTCTGCCCTAGAGAACAGACATCATGCACGTTTGATGGTGTAGGTCTATACCAAGCATGGGCAAACTTTGGCCCTCCAGGTGTTTTGGACTTCAACTCCCACAATTCCTAACAGCCTCAGGCCCCCTCAGGCTGTGGCTGAGGGGGAAAAGGAAGGGACCTGAGGCTGTTAGGAATTGTGGGAGTTGAGGTCCAAAACACTTGGAGGGCTAAAGTTTGCCCATGCCTGATCTATACAGTTTGATCCCCTTATCCACAGATTTCATATACATGGTTTTACTTTCCCATGTTTTTTAAAATTCCTCCAAAAGTGTTTGAGGGCATCTCTGGGTCCTCCAGTGCGACTCTATGATATGCTTCCAGACCAAGCATAGTCATAATATAAGGTATCCCTGGCTTCAGGCATTTGTGGGTGACATAGAGGTTGTACTGTGCCATCTTTGTCTCATTCACATCTGCTAAATGTTCATGTATCCTACTTTCTCAGTGTCTAAGTATCAAATACAAAGAACTAAAATAGTATACTGTGCACGGGGAGTGAAGTTCACATGGTATTAAAACCAGCCCCTAGTATTAATGCTGAAGTAACCAATCTTTTAGTTCAGACAGACCTTTGGAACATTCCTCAGCTCCTGACCTGATGTAGGAAGAATCAGTTCCCAAAATTAGCATATAAATTGAGCAGAGTTAGCAGCCCTTTGCAACATTATCTTTCTTTTGCGTCATGGCAAACTTGCTATTTTTGTTTATTTTTCTAATTAATGGAGGTGACAGGAGGGGAATTATCCACTTTCCCAGCCACTTGGCCTGGCATTGCTGAGAGGGAATATTGGGAAAGTTGCATAAAATACCAGGAACTTTAATTGAGTATTAAATTCATTACAAAGGGATAGTGTATTTTGGAAAACACAGGAACACCTGTGATGTCCCAGGAATAATAAAAAAGCAAAAAAGAGAGGTGGTATCTGCTTTTAAAATTTATTAATGAATAGTCATACACAAATTATTAACAGGGTTTTCTTGTTTTATTTTACATTTTAAAAGGCATATTCTCCCACTTTAAGAACAGCCTGACATTCCTCTAGCAATGTAATTTGGTTTCCCCTTTGATGCTTCAAGAATAATAGAGGAGTCAAACCAGTGGTTTCAGCTCAGTATTGCCTCCATTGACTGGCAGTGGCTTCTCCAGGTTTCTAGAGATGCTTGGACCAAACTTATGATGTTCTACCTACAAAGTTGCTCAACCACTGAGCTACCTGCAAAGTACTGTCTTTTTGATGCTCATATGAATTCTCAACTCCAGGAATGGAGAAAATGCAGCCAACATTTCACAGATGAACCCTAGGATAAATACGAGCAAGCAGCATCACAGTGTGGTTAAGATGGTAAAAGAAAGGAAAAATGCACATGCTTGGGGAGGCTGCAGAATTTTGCTTTTGCCTGAGCCTAAAGAAAATGACAAGTTGAGACCCCATCTATCTTCTTGCCACTGTTAATGAACTAAGTTTTCAACAATTGAAGTAAGTGGAAGAAAAAAAGTAAGGGAGGTAAGAAAAACCAGGATCTTTTAAAAACAGCTGCAAAGTGGGTTGGCAGAGGATCAATTGCTGTCAAATGGGACCATATGAGGGCTGTATGGATCCCATTTCAACCCTCTAGTTCCAACATGCATTTTTTGTTTAAAAAACCCAGTGTTTTGATGTAAAAGGCTCCTCTTCCTCTCAAGTGGCAACGGAGGTCAATTTTACAACATTGTTCTCTCTCCAGTCTATTTGATCATGCGACCTGGGCACCTGCACAGCCTGTTGTCCAGTTATTCCCACATTAAGGCTCTGTTTGTCCTCTCGTGGGCCTTTATATTTAAACTGGATGTGAGCTGTTCAGCCTTTTAGACACACAATATGTTCAACAAAGGTATGCCAACTATCAGACAGGACACGTGTACCAGAAGACCTCTTCACTGAATCGATCACTAAGTCAGCCAATTATCTGATTGCAATTGAAGGGAACCATAGATTTTAGTTAAAAGGTATAAAAACAGTGACAGCAATACAATACTATCTGCTAAGACTCCCAATTTTTTATTTCTTGATTTCACTTCTTTCTTCTTCATGCCCCAGCAAGATCTATCCAAACATCTTCTCCCTCTTTTTCTTTCTTCCTCTTTTGTCTTCCTTTTTTTTTTGCCCCCCCCCCTTTTTTTTAACTTACGGCAGTTTTAAATCTCTCTTTATTCTCTAGCTTGTCTTCTTCTCTCTTTCTTATCCTTTTTCTTTACTTTTATATCTCCTGTCCAAATAATATCTCTGACATTGTCTTCTCCCTCCTTCCCGCTCAGTCTTTTCCCCATTCATTTTTGTGCTTTCCAATCAGGGGACTATTTTCTTATTTGTTAGAATTCTATTTTGTTGAAATGATATGCTCTGACTTTAGAGGGGGGTTATTTAAAGTCAGAGAAAGATTCCATACTCAAATGTTACATCTCTTTTTTCTGTTTAATTTTGTATATAACAGAAACATAGATAGGCATACATATCTGTATGTATTCAGATTATGTGTATAAGATAGGTCCCTACATTAAGATGCCTTTCCATTAATGCTTGGGCTAGTGGGAAATGGTCTGGATTTGCATTTCATTATTATTATTATTATTATTCTGTTTTCTTCTCTTAAACAAGACTGAAAGTGCCTCACAACACTACAAGCAACACAAATTACAATTTAATGCTATAACATATTAGCATTAAAATAGAATTAAACATAGAATAATTAAATCAAGTCATTAATAATCACCTAAAACCATTACAAATTGTAAAAATAGTTAAAATACTACATAGCACTGTTGGCTTGCTCCTAAACTCATTCTTCTTTAAAAGTCTGCCTGAATAGAAAGGTTTTAAGAAAACATCCATTTTGCATCTCATGGAATAGGAGGTATGTTGCCTCATAAATCCTTAATTTTTGAGTCTTGTCCTGAGGTTGGAGGGAAAGTGTGAACAAAACCAGACAATTCAAAGAACAGAAAGAAAGCATTAGTGGGAAATGAAGTTCAACCAGAACAAGATTGTCAGATTTTTGTATATCTATTTCTAATAGGCCAGTCAAGTTTAAAAATAATTATGGCCCTTCACTCATTGGTTGGAGAAGAGTTTAGCCTCTACTTTACCCTCAAAATAGATATTAGCCATTCCTGAACTGCAGCATGATCTGTCCTAGATCAGTGGTTCTAAACGTGGGGTCCTCAGATGTTTTTGGCCTTCAACTCCCAGTAAGCCTAACAGCTGGTAAACTGGCTGGGATTTCTGGGAGTTGTAGGCCAAAAACATCTGGGGACCCCAGGTTGAGAACCACTGGTCTTAGATAAAGCCAGCGAGTTGTGTTTTCTTTTGATAGTTTCTCTCACATGTGACTGAGATGATGGAGAGGTATTTTGAAAAACCTTTTCTGTTCTCAGTTTTAGAATGTTAACTTTTTGTATTATTAGTGTTGTTGTTGTTTTTATTTATTCATTTGTTTATTCGTATCCTGCTTTTATCTCTGTGCTAGAGACACAAGGTAGCTTTTAACTCCCAGAATGCCATAAGCAATCATTCAAAAAATAATTCCCCTTACAAAATTCCCTCCTTTGGTGTTTATTTGATTACTTAAACCTCAAGTGATACATTAGAGCAAGAATATCCAGGGTATAGCTCATAGATTAATTTCAGATGTTCTCTGACAAAGAACAGTCCAGATCCCTTGTAAAGATGATTTTTTCCTCAATTGGAAACCTGATGAGCAAGGAATATGTGTTTGAGGAGAGAGAAGGAAAGCTGTCAGTTCCACCCACTGGTTCTGGCCCTGGCCATAGCTGACTTCTGCCCACATTTTGGCAGGATGAGCCCTGACAGATTCCCATCAAGGGAATGCAGCCCTCAAGGGAAGAAATGTTGCCCACCCATGCATTAAAGTATGAAATAATAAATAAGTATATTCTTGTCCTTGCTTCAAGTGAACAGTTGTAAGAAAAAGACATCATGTCCTTCAGTTTTGAACTCTAGAAGATTCAATCCAACATAATTGATTGGCATTTGGTTTCCCCCTGAACATCTGAGTTGCCAAATGCTATTTGTGCAAGCAAAAAAAAAAATGACTCCTGGCCTCATTTAATATGCTTGCTGGCTTTGGCTTGATAAATGACTTTGCTGGAGATGTTCTTCAAGCGTATCAGCGCATCTTAGTCTAGACCTGTTGCACTTTTGCTGTTTATGGCCTTTCCCCTTGATGAGGATGAATCAGCTGAGATTGTGGTTGAACGTGGTGGTGGCTGGCATCTTTTAAATCAAATGGGTGGGCTGTGGAATTTGCTCTCCAGAACAACCCTTGGAGGTAATGGTAATCAGTGCAATGTGTACTTTGACTTTGTTTTGATCGGATTCTTGCAATCCTCACTCCCCTCCACTCCCCAGAAAGAAATTAAAGTGAAAATAGTGTCCCGAGGACATGACTTCTGATAGGCTATCAGGAGCCTGGCTGCTGTATGACGGATCCACGAGCTGTCAGCAAGACTGCGGAATGGGTTGCCAAGAAGGTGAGATGCCAAATACCAGGTGAACATCTTTGCCAGCTTAGCACCTCCGAGCCATGTGACGGCCGCCTGGCAAACAGTTGCTTTTATGCTGCTTGCAGGAATGGAAAAACAAGCGTGCTGCCTGCATTAATGTGTCTCCTCAAGCAAGATGATGATTTACATGGAGACTCTAAAATGCCGAGTTAGGCATTTTGCAATTTGGCATTTGCTGTGGATCCACAGCAGCTGTGCAAGGGACTGGGATGATGCATCCCACTGTAGTTACTACTCAAATGTCTGGATCTGAGCAGATAAAGCAGGCTGGAGATACTCAGGGCCAAAGTGAATATCACCTGAAAGATTTGTGACTGGCCTTTCATTTTTATTTGAATACAAATGTAGAGATTCTTAAAATGTTCAAAACAGAAATATATAGCAATGGTAGGTCAGTCTGTCTTGGACTACAGTTTCCAAAACCCTTTGCCATTGCACATGCTTCCTGAAGATTTTTAGTGCTGAAGCATGAACTATATATTCAAAGGAGGCATTCTGTTTGCCCTGGTGTTCTAGGGAATGTAAACCACGGGGATACCTATGGGACAGGGAGAAAACGAAGATATTGCCCTTCAAACAAGAATTTTGTTTTCCCATGAAATGAGATACAGAAAAATGTTTGAACACAGCGACATCCTGATTTTACTATTTGCTGATTTTGTTTGTTCTGAGGTCTATGCTGTCTTGGATTGCCTTTCTTTTGCTTTGAGAAAGAGTTATCTTCTCACCAGCGATTAAGTCTTCTTATGTGGAATCTACCACAGACTCTTGAATACCCAAACTCATTTTAATTATTTTTTTTTATTTTCTCCTAGTGAGGTGCAGGATTCAGTTTTATCTTCACAATTTTCCCTGGATGCAACAGTACACAAACTTTAAATGTGAAAAAGCACTCCTGGCTATCACAGAAAGCTGGTCCTCTAGGTTCAAAGCTGAGTCCAGAGTACACCCAAACTGTGGACCTGTGTTTTCAGGGAGTGTGAAACCCAATCTAATACAGGCTCTATGCCTTGATCTACCTTTTATCCAATCTGTCTTCTGTAAATTAAGTGTCAATTTGTTTGCCTTCACCCAGTCCAATTACTGATGAAAAACACTATTTCAGGACTAAATGTTCTCCAGCCTATCTTGAAATCTTGGTAGACCCCTGTGAAAATGAATGTTCCATCAAAATCAATTCCTTTATTAATGAGGACTTGTCTCTTGGTGACCTTCAGACTGGGTATTAATTAAATAATTGCCAGAGTCCCATAAGTACCTCCAATACATTGTCAAAACTATTCTCAGTTTTAGAGGAAGTTCAGTAAAACAGACCTGGGTCCAAAACCCTGTATTACAAATGTTTGGTCAAAGCTGCCTGCATGAACTGTTAGCTATATCTATAATAATATGCAGTGTGCATAGGAATTTGTTTATAGGTTTTTTTTCAACTATAGTCTGGCCCTCCAACAGTCTGAGGGACCGTGAACTGGCCCCTGTTTAAAAAGTTTGGGGACCCCTGCTCCAAGGTATGCATTCATAACTGCCCAATGGGGTTTTGGCCTTAAAGTATTTCTGAAAATTTTGAGCAATTTCCAGTGCATGGTTTATTATCTAGTTCTATCATTTCATTACCAGACATGCTTATTTTCTCAGTTGCTAGCAATTGTATTTCATATTCCCAAATAGATAAACTCACTAAATCAATTGTTGAATGATGAATCAATCAATTGGCTAAATCCCACTGATTAAATGGGTGTATTCTATTTGAGATTAGTAATATGATTCAGGACTCAGTATAATGTTTGTCCTTCTCAATATCCCCCAAAACATGCCTCCCAAAGTTTAAAGTAGATGACGTTCATGTTCAGCATAACTGTGATTTCATTCATTAAATGTGCATATGAGCTGAACAGAGGGAAACTGATTCAGTGGAACAGTCACAACATAATCCTAACACATATGCTTAAAAACAAGTCCCATGGTATTGAGTGGACCTTTCTCCCAGGAAATTGGGTGTAGAATTGCAGTATGAAATGTTCGATGTGTAGTCTGAGCCGACCACTTATGGGATATTACATACCATTGATTACTCCAAGAAATGCGAGTAAATCCGTGTTGATGTATTGAGTATTGAGGAACAGCTGTTCTGTCTGTGATCTTAACTATATAGTACCCCATAGGAATAAAAAATGTACTTACAGGAGTGTGAAAAAACAGACCAAGGCATTGGCTGGCGACAGACAACAGATTTTGTAGAGAATTGATAACAGTTTGAAAGAATGATGACTGTTCCAAGTGTGCATCTCAAAATTGTGCTAGTGTTTAAACGGGTTTTACAGGTTGCTGCCTGCCTGCCTGCCTGCCTGCCTGCCTGCCTGCCTGCCTGCCTGCCTGCCTGCCTGCCTGCCTGCCTGCCTTCCTTCCTTCCTTCCTTCCTTCCTTCCTTCCTTCCTTCCTTCCTTCCTTCCTTCCCTCCCTCCCTCCCTCCCTCCCTCCATCCCTGTTAGACCAGAGGTGTCAGTGGAGCAGAATAGGCATGTATGGACAATTAATGCCAAAAATGACCGTTCCTCTCAAGCTGTAGATTGAGACACTTAAGTGAGGGTATCACTCTGCATAAGTCTCTGACAAAATTACTGTCACTCAACCTGAACCCTTGAGAGTGACTGTGTGTCAATATATCTGAACCTGGAAAAATTACTTTTTTACTGTAGTTCTCACAATTCCTCAGGAAGCTCAGTGTGCTGACTGAAGGATACTGGGAGCTGGAGTCCTACAAAGCCCTCAAGGTTTCCAAACACCACTATACAGTAGAAATATCTGATAGCAGTTTGGAAAGTGAGTACTTTGCTCCCCTCTGAGCCCTGCTCAGATCATTGTATACTTCCAGAGCCAGCAAAGAGGAGGTTGGGGGGTGGGGGGCAAGGAAGGGGTCTTGACAAAAGGCCAGCCAGGAAGCCAGTTGCAGCCACAGATCCTGCTACCACTGAATACAACCTGCCTCTTGGCACCCAGTTCTTGCAGCTGCCAGGCACTCTTCTTATGTGGTCACTGGTGTTGGCTCCAAGGCAAGAGCAGACAGAGGAGGAGGGCGAAGGGGAGCACATTCATCCCTGCCAAGAAGGAATGGAGGCCGTGCCAAGTAACTATGTAACTAGGCACCTGTGCCAATGCGCTCAGTAATTGGATTGCTATTTGAAAAATTAACATGGTCTTTAGAACCTTTGCCTTTAATGTAAGAAGTTCTGCAGTTGCAAATGGCAGAGTGAGCAGAAAATGGGTAGGAGGACTCCACATTCACTGCTTAGAGAAGGATTGTTGTTGTTGTTGCTTAGAAGAAGTCATTTGGTCACCTTCCAGAAAATTATAATGCTGCTTCTGAATCCACTCGGCTGTGCTGGCAGATGCGAGAGACAAAGGACAAAATGCAGTATGTCCGAAAGCTGGGGTACTCCTGCTTCCTTGAAGGAATAATCAGCTTCCATGCTGCAATCTTTCAGCAATGCAAACATGACATTTAAAAAAGAAAAAGAAAAAAGTATCTAATGTATTTGGCATATTTGTCTCCCTGAAGGAGACAAAATGCAAATAGACATTAGATGCCAATTCCTGTGGGCTGAATCAAGATTATTCTGCCACAGGATTATATTTAATGCACTTACGTCTTCATTGGCTCCTTGGACAGGGGATCTGAAGGTCTCCAACCTGAATTGTGTTTCCAGTTCCCATTTTGTCCAAGTGCATTCAATTTGGGGCCAAGAAGCTTCAATAAGGCTGGAGACTGCTGAAGGCATCATTTCTTTCATACTTTCCCCATTTCCTTGGTTGCGTTTGGCAAAGCAACTTTGGATGGCAGTGGAATAAGCTGTTTAACTATTTTACACCAACAAATAGACTTTTAGAGAAAAAAAATAAGTATTTTAAAAGTTCACTACATTGTTTATCTTAATGGTGTTCCTTAAAAAGTGTTTCCAAGGTGATTTACACACTGAGTAACAAAGCATAATTACACAAAGTAAGAAAGCAAGCAAAGATAACAGCAAAGATAATATTGAGCTGTTAAAACTGGTAAAGGAACCCTTGTGGCCAAGTGTGTTAAAGCACTGAGCTGCTGAACTTGCAGACCGAAAGGTCCCAGGTTCAAATCCTGGGAGTGGAGTGAGCGCCCACTGTTAGCTCCAGTTTCTGCCAACCTAGCAGTTCAAAAACATGCCAATGTGAGTAGATCAATAGGTACCGCTCCAGCAGGAAGGTAATGGCGCTCCATACAGTCATGCCGGCCACATGACCTTGGAGGTGTCTACGGACAACGCCGGCTCTTCGGCTTAGAAATGGAGATGAGCACCAACCCCCAGAGTCAGACATGACTGGACTTAACGTCAGGGGAAACCTTTACCTTTACTTAAAACTGGTAAAAAGATTAAATAACCAGCAACAGTAGTTTGGGAGTGAGTAAAAATGATTTTTAAAAAAATAAAGATCTATTTAATAAATTTAGACTGCCTTTCACTCTGACAGATTTCAGGATTGCATACACAAACAAGAGAATATAAATTAACCCAAGAATATAAATTAATGATAAGCAATCTCAAATTCAAATCTTGAATATTAGTACTGGTGAAGGATGTTCACACGCAATCAGGTCACAGGAACTCAAAAGTCTCCATACAGAGAGCCTAAGTCTGGAAGTGACATTGAAGAGTACATAATGCCCATCTTAAAACAGTACTAGGATGTTGAGAAATACAAGAATGTTTAGTCTCTGTTTCTGAAATTGTGACACCTCAAAACATAGAACAGCTTGAAAGACAGGGGCTGGGAAAAATAGGAGGAGATAAGAAGAAATTTCTGCCCCTAGATGGAGTATTCTGCACACAGGAAGTTTTGAACATTTTGGGAGAACACAAGCAGCAATATGTTGAGAGGCCTTGTTGATATTCCTTCTTTTTAAAGAACTATCCCCTTTTCTTTGATATATTATGATATATATTCATTTTACTGGATGTGAGAAAGGGGTCCATCTTATTTCAGTTGTTTGCTGTATAATGAACCCTATAGGAATATTATTTTTTATATGTTTACATGACACATTGCTGCCCTAGCAACAAGAGCAGAAATAAGATGGCAATGTTATCATTTCACGGCCTTGTCTGATTTATGTTGCTGACATTCCATAGGAAACAAGAATTTTTAAAGGTTTTCTTAGCTTCGATCAGGTGGGCAAAAAACCTGGATGCCACATTGTGCGATTCAGGAAACTAAAAATCTTGGTTCATTAGAGTTAATAGAATTATAGGCTTGGAAGAGACCACCAGGGCCACCTAGTCCAACCCCCTGCCATGCAGGAACACTGCAGAGCTTTAGCTTTCCCATGTCCCAGATCTTGCTTCTTTGGTTCACTGTGTTTTCACATGTTGGATGTCATCATGGACTGCACAAGTCTCAAGTAGTTAGGTAGAGGATAGGATTAGACTGAGGGAACCCTCTCTGTATTCCCATGCATGCCTAGATAGGCCTTTGCTGTTTTCCCTCTCATGCTTTCCTGTATACCTTCACTTCTTCACCTTGTTTTTGTAGTAATGCAACCCTTTAGGGATGAGGTAACTTCCTCTATCTATTGGAATGTTAATTGCCCCAAGGCTTAGACCATTTGGTCAGCCCCATTTTGTCTCCTCTTCCTCCTTTGTCTTCAACCTGAGAAGGCCACATTTTGTCCTCTCTCCTGGCAAAATGTAGCTATTTTGTTATTTTTACCTTCTTACCTTCCATAGTGGCTAACCTAGAGAGCTAGTTAGCTCCAAGTACCTTTTCTATCTACAATGTATTTCTTTTTACTTCAATAAATGATTTTGAAGTTTTATTGAGACTTTTGCAATCTTTTGCCATCCTAAGGATAAGTTTCTGCAGTTTATGAAGTGTGCGTCTGCCACTCTGCTGTATTTTTGAGGAATCACCCCAAAAGAGGGTTATTTGAGTCTAACCGCTCAATAGATTCCCAACATCACATAATTCAGTGTCTACACCTATCATAGGTCCCTATTATCAGTACATACTGAAAGGCTATGCAGGAGCGTCACAAGCTTAACTTCTTACACTGGCTTTTCAGATGTCTAGTATAGGGAATATATTCACATCTCACATGCTGATGAGATGCCCCTGATCTGGTGGAAAAAACATTAACTTTTAAATTGTGAGGCCAAGAATCACCCAGACTCAGTAATTCTGGGAGGTATGGTACAAAAAGTAACCCGCTACAAAGAATTATTCCATGATCTCCTCCAAATGCTAAGAAAACCCTTGCAGAGATGAGATAAAATGAGATAAAATGTTCAGCCTTCCTCTCCAGATGTTTCATTGCATTGGTGGTTCAAGATAATTATTGCACAAGAAAGGATACAGACTGCTGGGATTCGGCTTTGTTGACTACGAGTAACAGTCGGCATCATTCCGAATGTTCCAAAGCATTAGATTCATGTTCTACTCCTATCATGTGAAGAATATTCCTGTTTTTGTGTGAACATGCTGTACACTTGTTATTTCCATGTTTGATCCTCTATATGTTTTGGACTTCAGTTCCCGGAGGCCCCAGCCAGCTCACCAAATAGTTAGGAATGCTGACAGCCCAGGTCCAAAACATCTGGAGGACCAAAAGTTGGAAACTACTGCTCTATATCATCTTTGCATTCCATTCAATCTCTGTATCCATTGATTTTGCATTCACTGATTAAACCATTCACTGCTTGAAAATATCTCCCCTTAAAACAATTCTCAAAAGCAAAGCTTTATTTTGCTATTTTATGTAAGAGGCATCATCTTAACTACACCACTGAATATAATGGGATGAGGATCCACAGATTTGGTATATACTGGGGGCCCTGGAAACAAACCCCAGCATATACCAAGGGCCCACTGTAGCTGGTCTTTATGATATGGTCTTTCTACATGGCAACAAGGTTTATCTGCTCCTGGTGATAGTGTTCATGGTGGGGGGAAAGGGGGCTTTTAATGGCTCATGAACAGGCCCTTATGCAATTATTTAAATCAGCCCGGAGTCCGCCAGTATTTGGATAGGTTTGCACCCCCTCCCCATCCCAGCAATTGAGAAAACTGCCCCTCTGGCAGGTATTTTTCTGCTCACTAACAGGGACTGAATTGTGGGGAAATGTGCCTTAATTCAGCTAATGATTGTCTAATGGGGCTTTTCAAAATCCTCTGCATCTTGCCAATGGTGCCACCGGGTTCTTGTTGTGAAGGAGGTGTATTCATCTCAGGGACAGAACATGGGTCTTGATGGGTTGCTGTGAGTTTTCTGGGCTGTATGGCCATGTTCCAGAAGCATTCTCTCCTGACTGACTCCTGACCCACACCTATGGCAGGCATCCTCGGAGGTTGTGAGGTCTGTTGGAAACTAGGCAAGTGGGGTTTATATATCTTTGGAAAGTCCAGAGTGGGAGAAAGAACTCTTGTCTATTGCAATTTATCACCTTGATTAGCATTTAATGGCCTTGCAGATTCAAAGCTTGGCAGCGTCCTGCCTGAGCGAATCTTTTGTTGGAAGGTGTTAGCTGGCCCTGATTGTCCCATGTCTGGAATTCCCTTGTTTTCTGAGTGTCATTTTTTAATTTACTGTCCTGATTTTAGAGGGTTTTTTTAAAAAAATAATGATTTTGTTCATTTTCATGGTTTCCTCCTTCCTCTTGAAATTGTTCACATGCTTGTGGATTTCAGTGGCTTCTCTGTGTAGTCTGACTTGGTGGTTGTTGGAGTGGTCCAACATTTCTTGTTCTCCAATAATATACTGTGTCCAGGTTGGTTCCTCCAGTGCTCTGCTGTGGCTGACTTCTCAGGTTGAGTTAAGTCTGCAGTGCCTTTTATGTTCCTTCATCCCTGTTTGGGCACTCCCAACAAAGGATTCCCTCAGGCAGGAAGCAGCCAGGCTTTGAATCTGCAAGGCCATTAAGTGCGAATCAAGGTGATCAATTGCAACATTCACACCTGCCTCAAGCAGGCAAGAGTTATTTCTCCCACCCTGGACATTATTCCACAGATATATGAACCCGACTTGCCTAGTGTAGTTTCCAACAGACCTCACAACCTCTGCCATAGATGTGGGCGAAACGTCAGGAGAGAAGGCTTTTGGAACATGGCCAGACAGCATGGAAAACTCACAACAACCCAGTGATGCCGGCCATGAAAGCTTTGGACAACACTCTTTCCTTTCTTCCCTCCCTCCCTTTTACCTTATTTCTTTCCTCCCTTCACATATACGGTTTCTTTCCTCCTTTTCTTGCTTCCCTTTTTCACACTCTTTTCCTTCCTTCCTTCCTTCCTTCCTTCCTTCCTTCCTTCCTTCCTTCCTTCCTTCCTTCCTTCCTTCCTTCCTTCCTTCCTTCCCCGTCTTACCCCCCACCTCGCCCGCCCCCTGCCAACCGCAACCTGCCCTCTCCCCCCCTCTCTCCCCTTTGCGCCCTTTGTTTCCGCGGCGGCGGGGCCAGCCTCGCAGCTGTTGTCCGGGGCCGCTCCGTCCGCCTGTGATCAGTCAGCTGCGAAATCCGGCCTGAACAACTCGGCATTCAGGGCGCTAATCGGGCCAGCGGACGGTTTCCTCCTCCGGGGCCGTAAATCTCGCTCCCCGCGCTCCGCCCGCCCTCCAGCCAGTGGCGCCGGCCCTTTGGGCGCTCGCTCCCTTTCCCAGCGGAGCCGGCGGCCGCGGCGCGTGTGCGCGGAATGCTAAGCGCCGGGCGCCCTCCTCGCAGGCAACTTGGGGGGCGAGGCGGGGAGAGCCCGGCCTGGACGGAGGAGACCCCGGCCCCGCCGCTGGCTCCCCTCCCCCGCCTCCCCCACATCCCCTGATGGACAAGGCTCCATCGGGACCACCAAACGCAGCCATGCCCAATCGCGAATCAAGGAACAGGAAAGGCACTGCAGACTAACTCAACCAGCCATAGCAGAGCACTTGATGAACCCACCTGGAGACAGCGTATTATTGGAGAACGCACAAATGCTGGACCATTCTCACAACCACCATGCCAGGCTACACAGAGAAGCCATTCAAATCCACAAGCATGTGGACCATTTCAACAGAAAGGAGGAAACCATGAACATGGACAAAACCTGGCTACCAGTATTATAAAAACTCTAAAATCAGGACAGTAAATAAAGAACAACACTCTGAAAACAGAGGAATTCCAGGCTAGAAACAATCAGGGCCAGCTAACACCTCCCAACAAAGGATTCCCTTAGGCAAGAAGCAGCCAGGCTTTGAAGCTGCAAAGCATTTCAATGGTAATCAAGGTGGCCAATTGCACCATTCACACTTGCCACAAACAGACAAAGAATTCTTTCTCCCACCCTGGACATTATTCCACATATATACAGTAGAGTCTCACTTATCCAACATTCGCTTATCCAACATTCTGGATTATCCAACACATTTTTGTAATCAATGTTTTCAATACATAATGATATTTTGGTGCTAAATTAGTAAATACAGTGATTACTACATAGCATTACTACATTTTGAACTACTTTTTCTGTCAAATTTGTTGTATAACATGATGTTTTGGTGCTTAATTTGTAAAATCATAACCTAATTTGATGTTTAATAGACTGTTCCTTGATCCCTCCTTATTATCCAACATATTCACTTATTCAACATTCTGCTGGCCTGTTTATGTTGGATAAGTGAGACTGTACTGTATATACAAACCCCACTTGCCTAGTTTCCAACAGACCTCACAACCTCCGAGGATGCCTGCCATAGATACGGGTGAAACGTCAGGGAAGAATGCTCCTGGCACATGACCATACAGCCCAGAAAACTCACAGCAACCCAGTGATTCAGGCCATGAAAGCCTTCCGACAACACATCTCCTGATGGTTTTGCACAGAGGTGTGCCAGCCTGGCCTCTCCAAGGAGCAGAAAGATGCTTGTCTCTCTGTTTCATATTTTACCCATATATTTTTACCCATATGAAGTTAATGACATGGTTGTCTTCTACCCCCCCCCCCCCCCCCCCAATTCATTCCCCTTCAAGGCAGAAAGAAAGAAATGGCTGTTTCTAAACCTTGGGCATATCTACACCATAGGAATCAATGCAGTTTGAGACCACACTAGTTGCCCGGGCTCTGTGCTATGGAATACTGAAAGCTCTAACAAGGTCTCGACTTCCCTGCCAAAGGATGCTGATGCCTCAACAAACTACAACTCCCAAGATTCCATAGCTTTGAGCCAAGGCAGTTAAAGTGGAATCAAAGTGCATTCTAAAGTGTAGAGAACCCCTTGTGGGAAGAGTGTTTTCCAGTTTTTTTTGGGCCAAGGATGGGGATTTATATTTATCATGTCAGAAACAAACCGAGTTGTAATGTATTTAAAAACACACACAAAGCAAAAAAAAAACTGGCATTATACTCAATGTCTTTTGACCAGTAGCTGGCCGCTTGGAGTACCTCTAGTGTGGCTAAGGTCCCCCAATTGTGCATGTGGCAGGGCTTACACTGCATTGTAATAGGTGGTCTGTGGTTTGCTCTTCTCCACACTCGCATGTCGTGGACTCCACTCTGTGGCCCCATTTCTTAAGGTTGGCTCTGCACCTTGTGGTGCCAAAGCGCTGTCTGTTCAGAGCCTTCCAAGTTGCCCAGTCTTCTGTGTGCCCAGGAGGAAGGCTGAGGATGAACTCTTCTGACAGATGAGAAACCGAATACCAAAACATCTTGACAAAAAATGGGTGCAAGCACTTGTGCGACCACAGATTCAAACCTATCAGCAGGCCTCATTGTGTGCATTTTTCAATCTCTTGAATTTGATCCTCACATTTCTTTCTTTTGGGGAGGGGTGAAGTCTGTGTCCTGTTTCTAAAAAGTGTTTTACCACACAGTGGTTAACTGTTTAGTTAGAAGTGGCTGCTGAAGCAAGCCATAGTGGTGCTGTGGCTTCAGTCTTGGAGAAAGACTGAGGGAGAGGAGGGTTTGAATTTTTTGTTCAAATGTGGAAACCAACTTTAGAAGGCCATTCTTCATGTATGGAATCTACTTACCAGAGGTTGGAAAAGGTGCATATTTGGACTGAATCTTACAGAATCCCTTACTGAGCATGGCTGTACTCACTGCGGCAGTTTGGGAATTGGTTCGATTATAAAACAAAGTATAATACAATGAGAGAGATTCATGCCTGCCAATTCACTCTAAACATGTTAGTGAATTGTGGCAGTGTGCAATGGGACACTGCATGCAATGATTCATTTGCAATGGGAGCTCTCATTGTTCAATAGCACTGTGCCTCAGGAATTTTTCTTATCAGGACAATTGTGTGACTGCCATACTGGTGGTTCAACTCTTGCAATGATCCTGACAGCATAGCTACATCTATGCTCCCCTTCTAGGAACACCAACATTGCACCATGGTGCAGGTGAACTTAATGCAATTGTTAGCCAGTTTACAACAATGCAACTTCCCACAGGATGACAGTCATTACTAATAATACTGCTGATTACGCTTGTCCTGTACTTGTTGCACAGGTTCACAAACTATTTGTAAACTAGAGCAATAAGTACAGAATAAGCATAATACTCAGCAGTATGTACCCAGAAAACAATCTGGCCACTGTATATTGTGCATTGGTTGATTTTGAATACAGTTCCATGTAAAGCATTTTGTATCGGCCTAAATGGACAATAATTGAATTTGAGTGGGCAAAGTGTAGCTTATAGGACACATGCAGATCTTCTGAGGTTCCTCAGAAACATGCTACCTCTACATCCCAGACCATGACAGTTTCAAAATTGTTTTTCATGCCAATTTTGAGGTCATTCTTGCCCAAAAAAGGAGCCCCTGGTGGTGCAGTGGATTAAACCGCTGAGCTGCTGAACTTGCTGATTGAAAGGTCGGCGGTTCGGATCCGGGGAGCGGCGTGAGCTCCTGCTGTTAGTCCCAGCTTCTGCCAACCTAGCAGTTCAAAAAAATGTAAATGTGAATAGATCAATAGGTACCACTCCAGTGGGAAGGTAACGGCGCTCCATGCAGTCATGTCGACCACATGACCTTGGAGATGTTTACGGACAACACCAGCTCTTTGGCTTAGACATGGAGATGAGCACCCACAGCCAGACACGACTAGACTTAATGTCAGGAGAAAATCTTTACCTTTACCTCTTGACCAAAAACTGGCCTAGAATTTCCAAAGCTGCCTTCCAATGTGATGGTTTACTTATCCTAGCTCCAGAACCTCCCCAAAATTGGCTGAAAACGAGACAGAATGGTGGCCAGGAGTGATGCCCATCCGTGGATTCAGGCATGGAGTACTGGAAGACCAGTTGAAACTGGGCAAAGGCTCTCTTGGTCATAGTAACCATTGGAGCCTTCAAGCAGTGCATGGACAAATATATTAAATTCAGTGTGTCAGAGGATGGAAGCTTTTTCCACAGTTAATTGTTGCCCAGTCTTTGATTCACTTATCTTTTGTATCTTTGTATGTACATGTGCTTCTCTAATAGAAAATAAACAGTTCTGTATTGCCCAGGTTTCAAAGTAGAGTTTCCAGATCTCATTGCTTGATACCTCTTTTCCAGTCCTTGGTGAAGGAATGTAAAGGGTGCGAGTGCTCCCTTGAAAATTTGTGTATATGAGCTCCCCGTGACATTACAAGGAGATGTCCCCAGATAATAGGTTTGATGCTAAAATCTCAGTGCCTGGGGTGGTTCAGACCTGGCAACACTCTTTCCAATTTGTGCATGGAGGTTCACTACTGCCTGCACTTGATTGTTGACAATATATATATATATAACCATCAATTTGCACTGTGCTTTCCAAGCCTGCCGTCATGCTTACAATCTAACCAAGACATGAATGACACAAAATGAAATGGAACTGATAGTGTGGAGAGGTTAAGTCCAGCAGATATTGCCTCTACTCTCCATCTGAAGCAGTTGGAACGGAAGGAGGACCTTTCATCTGCTGTTGGGCCTCATCATGATGGAGCCCAACCTGCTCCTTCGCTCCCTCTGAGGCCAGAACAGTGGCAGTTGGGATGGATGGAGGGCATTTCATCTTCTGGGCCTATACTTGATGGAACTGTGTCTGCCTCTTCTTCTTTCTCTCTGGGGTCAGGGCAACAGCATTTGAGATGGAAGGGGGGAGCCTCTACTCTGCTTGTGGGCATAGGCATTCACAAATGTCTAGTTCATCCTGAAAATATGAAACATATTAAGGAATGCATTAAATTAAGGAATGCATGGGGAATGCATGGGGAATTTATGAATGGATCCATGTGACCACCCCCCCTGCACAGCCCTTCAGTTGAAATCTTGTTTCACATGGCTAACTTAAGAAAGAGGAAGAAGGAATCATGCAAAGCTGGTTATTTTCCCTACTGGGTATTTCTTTAATTAAGCCCCCCCCCCCTGCCCTCATTAGGTCATCTCCTATTTTTCTCCAAAGAGCCCTTGTTTTGCATGGTGATGAAGCATGTTCATGTTTATGCTCAGATTATGCTGCAGTGATCACTTCCTTCCTTTCGCAAATTGTCTTTAGAAATCTTTTCAGTGCCTACATAAAAGAATAACCACATAGAATGCCTTTTGCCACAACACTTGCTCCTCTCTGTGGAAAATAAAACATCCTGTCGTCTGAGTCCCCCCTCCCCTTCCCTGTTTTGGCCTTCTTACAATCCAAATGCATCATCTTGTCTCTTCAGCCTCCTGGATCAATTAAAGGTGGTCCTATTGAGAAGCCATGGCTAAGACAAACCTTTCTTTATTCATTCTTTTCCTTTTAAGCATCTGTTATCACAAAAAGTTGTGGAAGCTGTCAGGGGATGTCACTGTTTGTTTTTCTTTTTAAAAGGCATTGTGTTAAGATCAGCAAGTATTTTATTTAGCTGCAGCCAGAAAATGTTTTCGTTTATAATGTGGACACAGTTACATTTCATTTATTTGATGGATTTTATAGGTTCTCAAAGATAATGGAGTGTCCTTTCATGAGTGTGACGCTCATTCAGATGTGCCCTTTCACCCAAAACCAATACAACGTGCTTCCTGCTTTCCCAGAACATTCCTGGTTAGTCAATTGCCCGATCAGCCAGAGTAAAGCTCCCTATCAATTTTCACCTCTCAGAGACTGGCACTGTGATGTTGTTGCTACAATTCTTTAAATGGACGGTCACTTTCCTTCCTTTTTAAAAATTACTTTCTATGCCAAGGTCATTGTAAAAACTATTTAGAGCAGGAATGAGCAATGTGTGGGCCTGCCAGATGTTAGGGAGTTGGGATTGGTGATTGTATGATGGATCATTTTTGGGCATATTGCAGAGCTTTTGAATTTAGGTAGTTCTCTCTCTCTCTCTCTCTCTCTCTCTCTCTCTCTCTCTCTCTCTCTCTCTCTGTGTGTGTGTGTGTGTGTGTGTGTGTGTGTGTGTGTGTATGTATGTGAAAAATCATCCACCCTCCATTTTTTTTCTGGGTCTGGCAGTTTGGGAGTTTTAGGGGCACAAAAAAACCTGCATGTTGTCTGCAGGCTGCAGTTTTCCAACCCCTATTGCACTACACTTCCCACAACCCCTCGTCATTTGTAAGATGGCTACAGCTAATAGGAGCTTCTATCCAGCAATATCTACCCCAATTTGAAAAAGTAGCAACTTTTGGAATAAAAATTCCACAGCCAGTATAGCCACAAGTAACAGCTTTGCATTTAAGTAGGGGGACTGAGATTGATGAGCTGGTTCCTTGGACAATATTAACTTCTCCTGGCTTTAACCTTCCTCCTACATTTGGTGACTGTAAAAGAGATAGTGTGGATCATTTTGGGAGGTGTTTTGACATCAGCCAGTGCGCTGCTTTCTAAGATGGCTGGGAGGGGTAGGCGAAAAGCCTCTCCTCTGCTCCCACCAAGCCTTTAGTGAGGTCATGGCTTGGCACAAGGCACATCATGTGGGTGTCAACAGTTGGCTAGGGGACCGCCATCCCATGTCCCCAGGTCATCTGAGTTCAGGAAGTGAAGCTGTCTGTCTGTGGCTAGTTCTACTTAGGAAACCCCCCTGACTGCTTTGACATCCCGTAACTTGGGGGACAATTGGAATCCTACCTTGGGATTTGGGTTTCTTCTTCAGTTAAGCTGGATCGGCCCCGGGTGGGATCATGTGGGAAAGATTTGTTACATTTGTGCAAATCTGGAGAACCCTGGCAGGTCACAAAAAACACACTTTGCTTACTCGAATAAAGTTCTGCCTTCTGAAACCTACTTTTAAGAAGAATTAATGTCACAATATGTTGAAGCTATCTATAATTGAGCAGTCAATAATTATTCCAGCATATCATTAGTACTAATTACATCAATTCTTAAAAGTCGCTTTACAAGCTATGCTTTAAAGTTGGGCTGGATTAACTTTCCTCTTCCCTCTGCATGCTTTTCATCTAGCAATGTCTTTTCATCTCCACCAATGCAAGTCGCAACTATATAGTATGACCTTTTATTCATGGATTCATTATCTATGTTTTCATTTGTCAATGCTCCAAGAAATATCACCCCTGCAAATGTTTGTGAGCCTCTTTAGGATTTTTTTTGGTATAATTCTATGATATTCTTCAAGCTAAAGTGTAGGGTTCGCTATTATCCATAGTTTCAGGAATCCATTGAGGTTCTTGGAATATATCCCCTGCAGATATGGGGTTCATGCTGTATCACATATTAATCATTTGGTAGCTAGCCTTCTAGTAACAATACCCTCTGTATTTTTTTTCCATGTCAGGAGCGATTTGAGAAGCTGCAAGTCACTTCTGGTGTTAGAGAATTGGACGTCTGCAAGGATGTTGCCTAGGGGATGCCCAGATGTTTTACCATCTTGTGGGAGGCTTCTCTCATGTTCCTGCATGGGGAGCGGTTCAGTGGATCTGAACCACTGACCTTTCACTCAGCAGTCCTGCCAGCACAAGGGGGAGCCTCACCCTCTGTAGGTTATTCCTCAGATGTATACAATCTTAACTCTGAAATGGTACTGAAATCTTTCCCTGTTTCTGGAGCCTGATAGAGGATAACCTCCAGAAGTTCAGGGCTACCTATCTACTGCCATGGGGACACAGTAGGATTTTGTGGAGGAATAAATACCAGTATATAGATTTAAAATGCCTGATTCCTCTCTCCCTCCCTCTCACCAGGGACCTCTCACCTACATGTTGTATGTCAGGAAGGTGAGGACAGGGTGACTGCTTATTATTTTGAATGGACCCCTTTTGCCTCTGTGGGTCAAAGTCCAAGTAGCTGATTCTTTGGGGCTCCCCTATGATGAAAACAAATGTTGAGAATGAAGCTAGTGAAACCTATGGCACATCTACATTGAAAGTTGGTGTGACCTAAGATCAGCCCCGGAACAGTGAAGCTCCACACAGCTTTCTTCCTGGATACGTTAACTTAGGGAAAAACCTGAATCCCGAGCCAGGAGTTGGGTTGTCCCCAAAGTTAAGGGTATCAAGACAGTGGGGCCGGTTCCTAACCTTGAGAGCCACTCTATGATCCCCAGGGCCGGCCCTAGGAAATTTTCAAGTGTAAGCAAGCAGTAATTTTGGCACCCCCCCCCCCGACAAACCAATCACTGAAAAATAAAAGGTAGAAGGTAGAGGTGACTAGAACACACACACGGCACATATGGTCCCTGCATATGTGTTTGTATGTGTGTTTGTATGTATCTTATATATACATACACATACACACAATGTGGAAAATATGTGGCAAGGTAGATAGATAGGTAGGGAGCCACAGCAGAAGAACCCTCCCTGGAGCAAGGCCTAATAATAATAATATTAATAAATCATCCCAACAAAAGAAGGAAGCAGCCAAGCAACTGAAACATTTATACCTGCCTCCAACAGACAAGAGTTCTTTCTTTCTCCCATCCTGGACATTCTGCAGATATATAAACCCCACTTAATTAGTTTCCAACCTCTAAGGATGCCTGCCATAGATGCAGACGAAATGTCAGGAGAGAATGCTTCTGGAACATGGCCATACAGCCCAAAAAGCTCACTGCAACCCACTTGTCTTTACTGTATTACACAAATGTAATGTGCACCTCACTTTTGGAATAGTCATTTAGGCAAAAAAGGTGTGGCTGAGATTGATGTAATATGGTAATTTTGGCCTTCTTACTCTGATAGAAGCTTCAATAGGGCTACAGTAACTAGGGTTTGGCATTTTAGAGAATATACTCAGCATGATAACTATGGTGCTTATCCTCTGCTGAGCATGAGAATGATGAGCAGACATTGTTTTCAACCTCTGACAACTCTGATGGCAAAGCTGGGGTGATTTACTTGAAGTGGGGACAAACTTAGTAGATGTGGGCGAAACGTCAGTACAGTAGAGTCTCACTTATCCAACATAAACGGGCCGGCAGAACGTTGGATAAGCAAATATGTTGGATAATAAGGAGGCATTAAGGAAAAGCCTATTAAACATCAAATTAGGTTATGATTTTACAAATTAAGCATCAAAACATCATGTTATACCACAAATTTGACAGAAAAAGTAGTTCAATACACAGTAATGCTATGTAGTAATTACTGTATTTACGAATTTAGCACCAAAATATCACAATGTATTGAAAACATTGACTACAAAAATGTGTTGGATAATCCAGAACGTTGGATAAGCAAGTGTTGGATAAGTGAGACTCTACTGTATTTTAAAAACTCTAAAATCAGGACAGTAAATAAAGAACACCACTCAGAAAACAAAGGAAACAATCAGGGCCAGCTAACACCGCCCAACAAAAGATTACCACAGGCAGAAAGCAGCCAGGCTTTGAAGCTGCAAGACTATTTAATGCTAATCAAGGTACCTCAGACAAGAGTTCTTTTGCCCACCCTGAACATTCCACAGATATATAAACCCCGTTTGCCTAGTTTCCAAGAGACCTCACAACCACTGAGAGAAGAAGGAGGGAGAGAGGGAGGGAGGAAGAAGAGGGGGATCCTCAATCAGGGCAAGCTAACACATCCCAACAAAGGATTACCCCAGGCAAAAAGCAGCCAGGCTTTGAAGCTGCAAGGCTATTTAATGCTAATAACAGTGGCCATTTGCAACATTCACATGTGCCTCAGACAAGAGTTCTTTTCCCCACCCTGAACATTCCACAGATATATAAACCCCACTTGCTTTGTTTCCAACAGACCTCACAACCACTGAGAGTGCCTGCCATAGATGCAGGCGAAACGTCAGAAGAGAATGCTTCTGGAACATACCTATAAACTCACCAGAGACTGGGAAAACTGCCAATGAATGTCCATGCAGTAGAAAGGAGATGAGGAAGGAAGGAAGGAAGGAGGGAGGAAGGAGGAAAGAAAGAAGGAAGGAAGGAAAGAGTGAAGGATGGGAGGGAAAAGGAGAGGAGGGAGAAGAAGGAGGGAGGGAGGGAGGGAGGGAGGGTGAAGAGGGAGGGCGCCAGGGGATCCTCAATCAGGGCAAGCTAACACATCCCAACAAAGGATTACCCCAGGCAAAAAGCAGTCAGGCTTTGAATCTGCAAGGCTATTTAATGCTAATAACGGTGGCCATTTGCAACATTCACATGTGCCTCAGACAAGAGTTCTTTTCCCCACCCTGAACATTCCACAGATATATAAACCCCACTTGCTTTGTTTCCAACAGACCTCACAACCGCTGAGAGTGCCTGCCATAGATGCAGGCGAAACGTCAGGAGAGAATCTTTCTGGAACATTGCCAGATAGCCCATGAGCCGCCATCTTGATTGGGCCAAGCGCGGGCTAAGGAGGGGGCGGGGCCGAAGGGCACTTCCAAGGCACTCCTTCGGAAGCAGGAGGCGTGGTCTCCTGGGAGGGGTGTGCCCTCTGTGCCCTTAGGCCCCAGCCCTGCCCCCTCCGCAGCCTCAAAGCCTGGCTGCAAGGCAGAAAGGGAGAGCAGGTAAAAGAGGAAGGAGGGAGGGAAAAGAGGGAGAAGAGGGAGGGCGCTTTTGGGCGATGGTGCTGTGCGTGCACGTTGGTGCACGCACAGAATTAGGCCTCAACAGCGCCCCCTTCCACGTGCGCCCAAAGCCGTGGCTTCATCCGCGTCAACGTTGGACCGGCCCTGATGATCCCTGAGCTCTCTTGTCCTCTCCCAGTGTCATAGCTGGTAACAGCCACAATACACCTATCTACCTTCTGTTGGGAGGTCTGGTTGCTGTCAACTAAACTGCAGCCTTACTAAGGAGGCTGGGCAGGGGAATGTGGTTGTTGTTGTTGTTGTTGTTGGTTTCCCCCTTCTTAACTGCCATAGTGAGAGAGAGATAACATCAGCCAGTGCACCCCAAGATTCAGGTCTATGGGTGTGTCATGGCTGCTTCCAGCTGTGACATGAGGGAGAACTTTTTGGGTGGCTGCCCAGTGGTGCTGCACTATGTTCAGAACTGTGTCCCCTAACAGGCTGCCAATCAATGCAGCGGTTGGGACACTGAATAGAGCCTGCTTCAGCTGTCTGTGAAGAACCCCCCCCCCCCCCCCCCCCCCCACACACACACACACTAGTTAACTGAGATTTGATTCTACTGAATTTTGACATACAGCCACAAGCTATGCAAGCATATTTTGATTCATCAGAATGCTGGACAGTTTACACAAAATCCTTCCAGTATATAACCACAATTTGGAAAATTTCCCTGGTAGGGCACTTGACCACACAACCATTGTGCCTTTGTCAGCCCCCCTCCCTTCCCCATCACAGCATGTATAACCCCTCCTGAGTTTAAATAGTGTGAAATTTCTTTTGAACTTCTTCTGTTTATTGGCTTCTTGTTTTGTTCCTCATGCTAGTTTCTTTCTTTTTCCTGAAACAACCTGTGCTGCCTATAGATTCCTCTTTCTCAGTCTTTTGCTTGCCTTATGTGTTACCATCCTCCTTGATTCTGGCATTGCTGTCCCTTGGCTTTTGTACCTCCCAGGATGCCTTCTCAGTCATCAGCTTTTCCCTGTAGGAGATTTTCGGCCCAGCCACACTGACAATTCCCGTCCCCCCAAACCCTCAGAGAAATCGGACTTACAAGCTGCTGTGTTCCTTCAGGAAATGAACATTCCTTTCCACCACATCATCTCACAGTGAATTGGCATCACAGGCTTCAGTGATATGATTCAATATAGATTTGAATAATATAGGGAAAAATGAACTCTTTTGAATCTGAGAAAGAGCTACCCTTGCATGGTCTCTCCTTTAAATCCCATCAATGCTGGATTGTTCTCTCAGCACTTTTGTGATCACTTTCATTGCTGCATACTAAATAACAGCCATGTGGTCTATGCCCTTCTGGGCACAATGTAACATTGAGATAACTTGGAGCATGCCTATAATCACAAGGTCTTCAAGCAGTTATTTACTTGGTCAACATTTCAGATTTTGCCCTTTAAAGATAAAAATCCTTGATTTGGCTTTTAACAGGACTCTCCTAAAAGGTGGTATTGTTTCCATTTAATTGTACAGGGAATTGTGGGACCTTAAGTAAATATGCTGAAATGAGATGCCTTTACTTTTCCAGCCTGATCAATGCAGGAAACATGTGATTCTAAGAGATAAGTATTGGTCATCTGCTGTTTGTTTTTTAAAATACCCTTGTAATAAAGAACCTTATTGCATTTCTGCTGGTCTCTTTTGTGCTTCCCCTGAGTATGTGACTCAAAAAGTAAGTCAATTATACTGTTTCCTTCTTCTTTAGGTTATTTTTATCAGTCTTTTCATGCTATTTATTGTCAATCAAATTGAGGCAATTTAAACATTATTTTAATTATTTCTTATTATATTTGATTACAAAATCTATTGTTACTCTATTCTATGCGCACACTCAAGGGATGTAGGGCAGCATATAAATATTTAGTTTAAATAATTTGATAACTGGGAAATTATGGATCTATAGTTTATTTAATGTATGTAATAAGTCATGGCTGCCTAAATACTCTAAATGCACCCAAACTATTCAGATCTTGGATGCTAAGTGGCATCAGCTCTGGTTAGAATTTTGATGGGAGATCGCTAATGAATACCATCTGCTGTAGGCTATGTTTCAAAGGAAGGAAAAGTGAGGAAACCATTTCTGAGTATGCTTTGCTTAAGAAAACCCTTCAAAATTCATGGGGTCTCTCTAAGTAGACATCCAAATTGAAGGCACATATATATGGGCACTATGCCATAGTTTATTATCTCTTTCTAGTTGATACTGAACACCAAGATCAGCAACAACCCACATACCCACTGCAAATCGATAGTTACCTAAAATGTACTGATTATATTTGAAACAATTATTTATTCAGGAATCTACCTCCTTTTAAAAGGGCTATTGTTTGATGTGAGAATACAATAACCCTAATCTGTTAAAAATTGCATGTAGCAGAAAAGTCTACAAGATTTATATGGATATCAGAATTAAAGTGACACATGCATAACAGGCTGGCATTCCATGAGTGACATATGCAAGTGCAGCTCCACCTTATGCTTGTGAGAGTTTTTGTTGTTTTTTCAAAGCTTGGTATTCCCTTTACAATAATATTCCCCTCAGTTGCCATCTAATTGTGATAGCTGACCCCAATAACCATTTTCTCACTGGTGGTGGACTGGAAAAATACCTGCTGAGATCTCCACAGAACCATGGGAGACTGTATCAATTGATGTCCTTGGTCTTCATCTGGCTCCTCCAGTTGCCTTTGAGGGAACACTACTGCAGCAATGTAGAGAAGGGAGTTGAAGAGAAGGAAGTCAGCGTGGAGTTTTGCAAGCAGGACTTTCATATTCATGTCCAACAAGGATCTCAGCCACTGACAGTGCCCATTGCAGTCAGGAACCTGACATGCACGATAATTTTGAGGGCAAGGGAAGGACAAACTCTCTCTCCCCACATTTAATTCTTATGCCTTCTTTGTAATGCCTGAAGAAAGATTGTGTAATGCATAGCATTCTAGTCATCAGATCTCCTTTCCTTTCATTTGTTTGCCTGATTGTCCTATGGTAAATTTGGTGCTCCAGCACTAGTCTTTGCTTGGAAGTTTTCTAATCATACATGTTTCCTAATCCAGCAAAAGAGATCTTGGTTCTCAATCTGTGGGTCCCCAAGTGTTTTGGCCTACAACTCTTAAGAAATTCCAGCCAGTTTACCAGCTGTTAGGATTTCTGGAAATCGAAGATCAAAACATCTGGGGACCACTGGTCTAAGCTCATTCAGTATACTGGTTGAGTGGAACCATCAAAAAGGCTAGCAATTGTATCTGATTATGTCAAATACACAATTTAGGGCCCTTCGATACAGCCATATAATCCAGAATATCAAGGCAGATAATCCATATTATTTGCTTTGAACTGGACTATCTGAGTCCACACTGCCATATAATTCAGCAAAGCTGATAATGTGGATTTTATACAGCTGTGTGGAAGGGGCCTTAGTGAAGCCATTTTATTTGAACTTAGTGACTTTATGATTATTTATTCGCGACATTTATATCCCGCCCTTCTCACCCTGAAGGGGACTCAGGGCGGTTTACAAGTTATATGTACATACAATATATTATATTATTAGCATAGCACAATATAAGCATTATATATTACTATATTGTACTATAACACTATATTGCAATATTATTAGTAATATTACATGTAATATAAATATACAATTATAATAATATATTATTATATTGTATTACATTATAATATTATTATATGTATTTACAATATATTATATTATTAGTATAGCATAATATGAGTATTATATGTTATTATATCATTATATTGACACAGGAGACATGGTGGAATAATGTCTTCCTGCCCCCCTTCTTCACTCTGGCCCAGAGTGGCAGTTAGTCCTTGGTAAAGGTACGCAACACACAAAAACAGATATTTTATAATAATTATCTCCTTCAAACATTTAAGAATGCACATTTAAATATAAAATTCAGGGATAGCTAGGGAATAGCAACTCTCCTGGCAGCAACCAGTGAACTTTGATCTTGGTGTGGAGGGAAGGAGTCTATTTATCCAGAGGAAGGAAATGAAGTAACAAAACCCTTTTTCCTCCAACATGTTGCTTTCAAAGAAGTGAGGCATTCCTTCAGCATCTTCAATGCCAAATATCTGTAGAGACTCAATGGGTGAACCTGCCTTTGCATAAAATTCTTTTGCTTGCCAAAAAAAGGAATCCATTTGATTTTACTGAAAATGTGGTAGATAGTTGTCCCTCACCATTACAGATTTGTAGTGGCATTTTATTCTTTTAACATTTACTAATATTCACCCACCATTAATCAAACTAGACTTAGTTCTTCTATTCCACTTTGCTGCAAATAAAATCCATCTAACACAGAGACGCAAACACCAGCCTTCCAAGAACTCTTTTTCTTGAATAGTTTTTGTTACGCTGAGTTCTGCAAAAACAAGTAGCCTCTACTGTTAAACTGTTTAACATACTGATTGAAAGACATGGTTTCCCAAAGAGAAAGCAAGCATTTCCACTCCCACCACCCACCTATCTCTTTCCTAGTCATGGGATTGACTCTCATGGGGCCCTTCCACACAGCCATATAGCCCAGAATATCAAGGCAGATAATCCACAATATCTGCTTTGAAATGGCTTATGAGTCCACACTGCCATATAATCTGGTTCAATGTGGATTTTACACAGTTGTGTGGAAGGGGCCATGGGCACTTTTGCATGTGGCTGTGTATTAAGCGAGGAGCAATGCATTGTAGGAGACTTTCTTTGCTCTGATTTTTCCTTTCCCTTTTCTCCCTCCCTCCCTCCCTCCCTCCCTCCCCCTTTTTAATATGTCTAGGAAAGGAAAAGAGAAGAGAGTGAAAGAGAAATCTTTTCCTGCCTTGTTTCCTGCAAAGACTGTTCTCAAGAGCCCGTTGGACAGCGAGGGGGCTCTTGAAGTGATAGCTCACTGGCCAAAGAAAGGCTCCAATTGTCTTGAGGGGCCTGGAAAGTGCTGCGTGTGCTTCTGAAAAGGCCCAGGGAGAAGGTGCCCGGTTTCGCTAAGCAGCTGCTGTTGGAGATGTTTGGAGATTACATCAGCATTGGAAGAGGGAGCTGAAAAAAGAAGTCTAACTTCAGAGAGAGGGAGTGTGTGTGTTTATGGAGTTTTGCCTCCCCCCTTCCCTTCTTCCCCTTCCAAAGATCTTCTGACAATACTGTCATTGTCAATATGAGGGTTGTTAATTCTTTATGAATAGTACATGGGGCCTCTTGCCTAAATAGTACATTACATGTCCCAAATCTGTCAGCTGGACTCTTCTCTCACATGCTAGTGAGATCACTTTGATTGGAATGTTACAGGAATGGTTCAGTTTGCCACCCAGACTTGAATACATTATATAATTAGAATTAGATCTCCCAAAATAGTGGTAGAGCAGGAGAAGCAATACTTCTGCATCCCTCTCCATTACTTCATTGTTTTAGTTTAAATATGGGATCAGACCCTTTGATGATTTTGTTGGTTGTAATTATATTAACGCGATTCATTTTGTGGTCCTGTTTCAGTGCTTATTTAGATTACAAACTGGCTCGTAGGTTTCCTGAAAAGAGGAAGGAATCTTGAAAGAGCTTGTATGCATTTTGAATGAACAAATGGAGCTTTATTGGACTGTTTCCTAGAACAGGAGAATTTTCTTTTTATTTCTCAAAGGGGCTAGTTAATGGTTCCCTTTTTTTTTTTGGTAGAATTAACCATGTTTGGGGCCGTTTTTAAAGCTATTGAGCATTTAATAAGCAGCTGATTGCCAAGTAGTTAAATTGTGTCTTACAAATTTTTTTTTGCTAGAGCAAACCTGTATTGCTTTGGGGATTAAATGTTTTAGGATATCTGAACGTAATCCAATGAAGAATCTAGGTAGTCAATCTGACACTTTAACTCTCCTAACAAGGGGGCTATACCTGTGGAACAATTCACTGAACTATGGCCTGCAGTTACAATCACTGAATTGCAAAGACTGGCATCTTTTTAAAATAGTGATTTTCAACATCCTAAAACATACACAGAAAATATTTTTTCTCTTGAGCATAAAGGGTTTATCCATTCCTTCCAACCTGATATGAATCTTGGTCTGGAGACATGGTTCTTGAAAACTACTGTAATTAAAAGAAGGCCAACAATGGTTCTTGTTCAAGTTCAGCCAGTGGGTTTCTAATAAGTGGGGATTTGAACTCTGGAGCCCTAGTCTGGCACTGGCTTTTTAGCTTTATTATTTTCCTATTCAAAGTGTTCTATATTGTTTGAAATTTAAGTATGATACTAATAGTTTTCCTGTCTCGGATAGCATTTGATGTTACTTAATTCTATTTGTAATTACATATTGTATTGTTTTTGTCTTTCCATCTTTTTATAATTAAAAGAATGTGTATTATGTATGATGGTTTCTAAACAATTTACATAGTCAGTAGATGGTGTCACTATACATTACACAACCAGAAATAGTAGGTGCCAGTGTACCTCCCAGAAAGAAAGCTAAAATGAGGATGAGTTCCCCCATATGTGCTAAACATCTGTGTTTTTGCAATTGAGATATAAAAGCTACCATCAGTAAATCTTCTCACTCTCTACATTGGTCACTAAATCTGGGACCAGTTCCAGAACATTTATCATCTGGACTCACTATGGCATGACTGTGATGGCAGCCACAGGCACCAAGTTTGTGAGACAACATTAGCTCTCCTGGACCATCACCTCTCCCTCTGTGTTGCTGCCCCTCCTAACTGGCCATGGAATTCTGTCCAAGTGCCTGGCCATGGCTTGTGGTGTTTGTGAAATCATAATGGGGTGCCTGTGCAACTAACAAGAAGGAGGAGGTATTAACTCTTATTTCTTGCTGGTTACGGATGCCTCATTCTGACATCAGAGCTAGGTGCTTAGATGGAGGCCCACTGCCGACGGGGAGCAGTGGGAGCAACACTGGGATGAAGCATCGCCTTTTCCTGCACTGACCAATGCAGAGAAAATATGATGGCGCTGTGTCCATTTGGACAGTGGATTGGGCTAAATCTCATCTAATCCAATTGCCCAGATTGTTTCATAGTTCCAGGATGATCTGGAGTTCCCACCAAACTTATACGTATTTCCCAGCTTTTCCTAATGTAGAGCAAGTCAGAGTGAAGCAAGAAAATCTGGAATAGACATAGGAAGTTGGTGTATCATAGGGATAGAAGATTGGATTGGAGGGGAGACAAATCTACAACATTTTTGGAGCCAAGGGTAGTTGCATGCTTAGACACCCACCCACCCACCCACCCACCAGTGATCCACTTTCTTCATTAGGAGCAAGTAGAAAGATTTCAACCTATACCTAGCAAAAAATAAGGACAATCTGTTAAAAATTGGTAGGATAATGATGGTGGTAGGCAGCTGATGAAAAGGTTCTCTGGGTGGTGGCTGTCAGATGGGTTCTGGCAGGCTGGAGCAGATGCCTCACAGAGGACCTCAGTTTTCGGGGTAGATTGTATGGAAGAAGGCAAATCTGTAACCTGGATCCAAACCATATAAGGCTTTAAAGGTCAAAACCAACACCTTGTACTTTGCCCAGAAACTAATTGGCAGCCAGTGGAGTGACTTTGGGATAGGGGTGATATGCTCACTCCTGGGTGTTCCTGTAACCCATCTGGCTGCTGTATTTTGAACCAACTAGAGCTGCAAGGCAGACTCCAGCAATACATGGAATGAGAGTTGCCAGATGTACAAGTTGGGTTTAGAAAAGGCAGAGGAACGAGATACCAAATTGCCAATATCCAATGGATAATAGTGGAAGGCAGGGAGTTTCAGAAAAACATCTATTCCTGTTTTATTGAGTACTAGCTGTGCCCGGCCACGCGTTGCTGTGGCGTTGTCTGGTGGTGTTGGTGAGAAATTGTTGAGGTAGTGGTGGTATTGAATGTCTGTTGTATGGTTGTCTTTATGTTGAGTATGCATTTGGTTGTTTGTGTACTGTGAAAGTGGTGAGGGTAGAGGGGGTCTATGTCCCTGTGTAGTATTGTATAGTATTTATACGTTGTCCATGTGTTGTGAATGCTTGGATTGTGTCCTGCTGCATAGTAGAAAGGGTTGGGCTGGATGGCCCTTAGGGGTCTCTCCAAACTCTTGTGCCTGTCCCCTGGGCTGAGTGGGTTGCTAGCAGACCAAGTGGGTGGAACTTAGCCTTGTAACTGGCAGCAATTGGATAAAAACAATTATTCCTCTCCCTCTAATTAGGACTTTATTTTTCTTTTCTTTTTGTTGTATTAACCTAGAGCCGTGGCCACGCGTTGCTGTGGCAAAGTGGTGGTGGTATTGGTTAAAAGTTGTTGTGGAATTTTTATTTGACGTTATTTGTATTTTTTTAAATTAATTTTATTGTAACTTATCTTTTTTATTTATTATATTTTATTATTTTGTTGTATTATTTTTAGTTATTTTGTTAATAGTATTTTATTGTATTAATTTTTTGAGTGTTTTTAATTATTTTTATTGTATTATTTGTATTTATTTTATTTTTTTATTCTTTTATTAACACTGGGCTGAGTGGGTTGCTAGGAGACCAAGTGGGCGGAGCTTAGCCTTCTAACTGGCAGCAATTGGATAAAAACTATTATTCCTCTCCCTGTAATTGGGACTTTATTTTTCTTTTCTTTTTGTTGTATCAACCTAGAGCCGTGGATGATGGGTTGTGTTGTCAAATTTCGAGGTTGGGGGGCCTGTAGTTTTGTTGTTTTGTCCACTGCCCTGATGCCATCACTCTCATATATATATAGACTAGCTGTGCCCGGCCACGCGTTGCTGTGGCGAAGTATGGTGGTAAGGGAAATAAAGTATTGAGGAATTGGTGGTAGTTAAGGTAAAGGGTCCCCTGGGCTGAGTGGGTTGCTAGGTTGCTAACTGGCAGCAATTGGATAAAAACAATTATTCCTCTCCCTCTAATTAGGACTTTATTTTTCTTTTCTTTTTGTTGTATCAACCTAGAGGCATGGATGAGGGGTTGTGATGTCAATTTTCGAGGTTGTGGGGTGTTTACTTTTGTTGTTTTGTCCGCTGCCGTGATGCCATCACTCTTTTATATATATAGATTCTAAAGCCTTCGATCATGTGTGGATCATAATAAATTGTGGCAAGTTCTTGGTGGTATGGGGATACCAAGTCACCTTGTCTGTCTCCTGAGAAATCTGTATAAAGACCAAGTAGCAACAGTAAGAACAGAACACAGAACAACAGACTGGTTCAAGATTGGGAAAGGAGTACAGCAGGGTTGTATACTTTCACCCTACCTATTCAACTTGTACTCAGAACACAACATGCAACATACGAGGCGTGATGAATCCAAGGCTGGAGTTAAAATTGCTGGAAGAAACATTAACAACCTTAGATATGCAGATGATACCACTCTGATGGCTGAAAGTGAGGAGGAGCTGAGGAGCCTTATCACCAAGGTGAAAGAAGAAAGTGCAAAACCTGGGTTGCAGTTAAACCAAGATGATGGCAACCAGACTGATTGATAACTGGCAAATAGAGGGAGAAAACGTGAAGGCAGTAACAGACTTTATATTTCTAGGCACAAAGATTACTGCAGACACAGACTGCAGCCAGGAAATCAGAAGACGTTTACTTCTTGGGAGGAGAGCAATGGCCAACCTCGGTAAAATAGTGAAGAGTAGAGACATCACACTGGCAACGAAGCTTCACAAAGTTAAAGCAATGGTATTTCCCGTAGTAATTTATGGATGCGAGAGCTGGATCATAAAGAAGGCTGAGCGAAGGAAGATAGATGCTTTTTAACTGTGGTGTTGGAGGAAAATTCTGAGAGTGCCTAGGACTGCAAGAAGATCCAACCAGTCCATACTCCGGGAAATAATGTCCGGCTGCTCACTGGAGGGAAGGATATTAGAGGCAAAAATGAAGTACTTTGGCCACATAATGAGAAGACAGGAGACCTTGGAGAAGAGAATGATGCTGGGGAAAATGGAAGGAAAAAGGAAGAGAGGCCGACCAATGGCAAGATGGATGGATGGTATCCTTGAAGTGACTGGCTTTACCTTGAAGAAGCTGGGGGTGGCGCCGGCCGACAGGGAGCTTTGGCATGGGCTAGTCCATGAGGTCACGAAAAGTCAGAAGTGACTGAACGAATAAACAACAGCAGAGCTTCTGAACTTGGTATAAAGGTAGCCCAATATAAATTGGTTTTTTTTTCTTGTTTGTTATAGTTTTTTTTTTTTCAGGGACAAAAAGAAAAGAGGAACTGTTCATCTCTTTTAGTTTCTAAGTGAAGGGGGCATGGAAAGTGTCTTAAAATAGAAGAAAAACGTCATGGTAGGTTGATTGGTTTCCTTTTACTACTTCAATTGATTGCATTTCATGGGAAATAAACATCTGCAACTATATGCCATCTCACATGAGTACTTTTTGTTTATACAATTTGAACATCCCTTATCCAGAATTCCGTAATCCTGTCCACATGGGTGGCTGAGAAGGCGATATCTTTCTTTTCTGATGGTGTTTCATGCACAAAATTATTAAAATGTTGCATATCACATGGCTTTCAGGCTAATTTTATAAGGTGTATATACAGTATAAATGAATTTAGTGTTTCGACATGGGTTCCATCTCCAAGATATATCATTATGTATGCATGTGCACATATAGGTATTCTAAAATAAATAAAAAAATATTCTGAAATCCCAAACACTTCTGGTTTCAAGCATTTCAGATAAGCGGTACTCAACCTGTACCATGTTACTACAAGATCATTTCTCCCTGCTGCAGTTAGACCATCTCATATGATTACAGAATGATGGCAATGAAGCCTAGGTCACTCATAAGTTGCTTTGCATGCAGATCTTGCTTAAAATCCTTTGCTCTATATCTAGCACAGGAAATGTTCGATATGATTTATAGCTGTTGTTTCTGACCTTCATTTTCCTTCAGAGAAGTATATGAACCCCTATTAAAGATACCATTCAAATAAGAAAATGAACAATAGAGCTCCATGAAAATTTCCTAATCTTAGATTGTGGTGTTAAATAACAGGTTAGTGAGGCATGCGGGCTTCTTCCTGAGCCATGGCAGCAAATTTCCCACATGGGCAAAACAAACGACCATTTGATATCCCATAAACTTGGAATGCAGTTTGTGTGACAAATGGCCTTCGGATTTAGTTATCTGTTGAATTGGCAGACACATTCCTCTTTGATCCATCCCATCCTGTCTCCAATTTTCATCCTTACTAATGATTTTGGCAACATCATTTAACACGCTTCAGGAAATATAGTCAATAATAAACAGTGATCTTTTAGTGAAAACTGTAGATATATTCAGTGTTGAATGGAGATTTGCATTTTGATATCTACTCCAAGAACTCTGTGTTTGAAGCATACATTTATGAAAGAAATAATTTATTTTGAATTTTGTTGCCTCTTGTAGTTGTATGGCATGATGAAAATTGGCATCAGGACCTGGATAGGAGTTAATGGCTACTAACTGCAGACTAACTCTGAAACATATATTCTGTTACCGTGCTTGAGATAAACAAATCCACAACTTTATTTACATTGTCATGACTGTGGCATCCTCCTAAACAATGACTGTCAAGCCATGGAACCAAGTGTTTAATGGGCCTTCTATAAACAGAATTGGCGATGCAACAGGTGGCTCAATTACTTTAGGTATGCCCATTACGGCAACTAACAACAAACAGCAAAGAGAAGGCAAAGATGCTGGAGGGGGGAAGAGCTGTAATTATGTTGACTCACAGAAGGAATCTGAACAGCTGGGGGCCCAGGACCTTGTCCGCCAAACTGCTCCGTCACAAATGAGAGCTTAAGGAGAAAATGCTGTAACTGACAAGAGCTGCTATATCACATGGAAAATGCTGTTCATGCATATGTCATCTAAAAGACATGAAAAGACAAGCAAGGAGATGCTAGTATCACATCATAATGAAGATCATAGTGTTTAATGCTTCTTCTCTTTATCTAAGATTTTTGTAGGTTCTCCTTATCAGCTATAAAGAATGGGATATGAGAGATACAACTATATTGTATGGAAATTTAGGGACAGGGCCAACAAATAACATGAAAAATAATATCTATTTTTTCAAACGGATAGAATTATATTTCAAAGAGACCTCAAGGATCATCTAGTCCAAGCCATGGTCATGAAGGAATACACAACTAAAGCATTTCTGAAAGATATCCATCTAACTTCTGTTTAAAGACAGAGCCCTTGGCAACCTCCTCCTACTTCCAAAAGCTCAAGGAAGTTTCCATGACTTTGTTTTTTGGGGTGCATAAGTTGGGGCTGAAGTAGGAAGGGGAGGTGGCCCAGCCTTCTGATTCCACTGTTAAAAGCCGTTCTCTTGGTGGGTGTCTTCCCACAGGATTTACATCATTATATCCAATATACAACTACACATTCCACCAAGAATAAGTGATTGCATTCTTACTCTTTTACGGAATAAATTAACTCATTTAGTGCTTTTGTTTCTTTCCAAACATTCTTAAGATTTTACATAAATTTCCAGCTGTCACACTGTAATAAAATTATCAAAAGGCATGCAGATGCAAAGCCACATTCATTCTTGTATCATTTTGCAAACTTGGAACACCAAAACTTCACCTGGCCATGAAATGTAGCCGTCAGGCAGCTGATTCACAGATAAAGGTGCTGCCTCATTTCCTTCATGCAATTGTGTGCAAACATGCACATGCTAGGTTTCTATACTAGGAGTGGAAATCATGCAGTGCTTCCCCAAGGTTTCTTTTAGCTAGAAAATATTTTAAATATAGAGGGATTTTCTTTGAGGAAACACTGCAAGTGGTGTAACTTTGTACTTACACGCTATTTCAGGAGTTCCACAGCAAAAAAATTACCTGAAAATTGAATGGAAGTGATTGAAATAGAGTCTCTTTTCTGAATTTTGACCAATGTTTAACAGAATGTTCAATAAAGATGGAGTATCCCTTATCCAAAATGTTTGGGACCAGAAAAAAATGGATTTTGATTTTAGGAAGGGAGGAGGGCAATTTTGTAACACATATGTAATGAGATTTCGAGGAGATATAAACTTCATACACATAGCCTGAAGGTAATTTTATACACAATATTTCAAAATAATTTTGCACATGAAACAAAGTTTATGTGCATTGAACCACCAGAAAGGAAGGGTTCCATGATCTCAACTGCATTTGTGGGCATTTTTGCATTTTGGTTATTTTGGATTTCAGAATTCCTGATGAATGATGCTCAACCTGAATCATAATAAATTTATGCCCGGGTCTTTCACTGGAGTATAAAGTTCTGCTCTGGCAGAACTATGCTCCGTCTGCCTCTTTTCCCATGTCACTTAGGCACCTTTGTTGATATCAGCAAAGGTGCCCATTAACAGCCAGGTTCTATATGGAGCTGTATGACTGACTGCCAGCCCAGATAAGTCCTTCTCTTTTCCCTGCATTCATGAAAAAGAAGATGGTGGCACTGCTCCATGTGGGCGATGTACCTGTTTGAATCAAAACTGGTTCAGCTATTAACACAAATGTCAAAGTGTGGGGTTGCTGTTGGGTTTGGAGAAAACTCCAGAGCATTCCCTGACTTTTGCTACAATGGGGCAAAATGTGCTCCAAGCATTTTGGACAAGGGATATTTTTACCCTGTGATATTGTTCCTTCATATGTGGGAAAAGGAACAAGCAAGTAGTTTGTTGTTTTATAACTGGTTCCCTCTAAGTTTGCTTTCCTTGGCTACTGGCTTAGTTTATGCCTTCTGTTTTCTGACACTTGGTTTTAAATTTTGATTGTTGTCTGCAGCCCAAATCACGTCCTTAACATCTCCCCACAAAAGCAAAGACATGGAGGACTTTACCAGACAGAAATAGGAATTGTCTATGATAAATGAGGCTAGTTGCAATACAGGCATGATGTAATTGTTAGTTATCTAGTCATCTCATGATTCAAATGTGACTAACATCCCTCCGGCCATTCTAAGGAATAAGATAATGTACACTGGTACATCAGCCAGCAGCATGTTACTTCTGGGACTTATGAGGGGGGAAAAATCAAAACGTAACAGGAAGCATTCCTCATTAGCCATATAACACACCATTGTAGCTCAGTTAATTTTAGTTAATTACTGAGGGCGCAATACATTTTTCTTACTTTTGTCATTAAAAGCAGGTTAACCCATTCTGTGCCAGAGACTGCCCCTGTTGATAACTTCTTGACAGTGATACAACATCGTCTAACTATAAAATGCAGAATGTTGTTAAATTTTCTAACACAGCACAGTCTATTACAACTGATACACTTTGCTGTTTTTAAATTTGAAACAAAGACAGCATTATTCTATTATGTATGCACAATTTTGCAATAATCAATCCTGGTGTTAACTACAGAATTGGAATTGGAGGCCAGTCTTTATCTTATAAAGATTAAAATTGTACTACAATACAAATTGTACTACAGGGTGCAATGGTTTAAACCCTTGTGCTGGCTGAAGACCTGCAGTTCGAATTTGCGAGATGGGGTGACCTCCCGTTTGTCAGGCCCAGTTTCCCATGCAGGGACATGAGAGAAGCCTCCCACAGGATAGTAACACATCTGGGCATCCCCTGGGCAACATCTTTGTAGATGGCCGATTCTCTTACACTAGAAGCGACTTGCAGTATATTCTCAATCCTCTTCTGACACGATTTTTAAGAAAGCTGGCAATATGAACATCTGCAAGGAGAAGAGCAGTTTAAGAAGAGCAATCTGGAGAACAGGGTTATACACAGAGGCGGTCCATCGGCGAGGCCAATTAGGCGGTCACCTGTAACGCATTGTTCCCGGGGGTGCCTGGAGGCGCTCCCGCAGCGGCAGTGGCCCAAAAAGCGATCCCCATGCCATTTTTCTGCTTTGCAGAGTGGAGATCGCCTTCCTGGCCAGAAGGAAGGCGATCCCCACTTTGCCAAGCAAAGAAACACAGCTTTTCTTCTTGGTGAGGTGGGGATCGCCTTCCTTCTGGCCAGAAGGGAGGTGATTCCCCACTTTGCCAAGCAAAGAAACGCAGCTATTCTTCTTGGCGATTGTGGGGATTGCCTTCCTTCTGGCCAGAAGAGAGGTGATCCCCACTTTGCCAAGCAGAGAAACCCCACTCTGGAGCCCACGTCGGACCTTTCGGTGGGCCAGGCGGGCCTTCCGGAGCCTACGCTGGGCCTTCTGGAGTCTGCTGCCGTCTGTTGGAAGCAAGGCATGTGGGGTTTATTTGTCTGTTGAATAATGACCAGGGTGGGAGAAAGAGCTCTTGTCTATTAGGAGGCAGGTGTGGATGTTGTAATTAATCACCTTGATTAGCATTTAATGGCACTGTGGCTTCAAGGTTTCCTCTTGCCTGGGAGAATCTTTTTTTGGGAGTTGTTAGCTGTCCCTGATTGCTTCCTGTCTGGATTTCCCCTGAGTGTTGTTCTTTATTTAGGCTTTTCCTTAATCCCTCCTTTTTATCCAACATTTTCATTTATCCAACGCTTTTATTTTTCAGTTAATTGTTTTTTTTGGGGGGGCACCAAAATTTCTATTTGCCTATACTTGAAAATTACCTTGGACCTGCTCTGGATACATTTTGCCCTCTCTTTAAAGCTGCTTAAGGAAAATGCTTTGTCAGGATTTCATTATGCATTAGCCTAAATTCTCCACGGTCTCTCTCCCCCCCACTCCTTCCTTTCCTTCTCTTATTTTCAGTATTCATAACTCATCCTTCACTCAAAAAGGTTCCTAGGATGCATCTACACTGTAGAATTAATGTTGTTTGCTGTCACTTTAACTGTCATGGCTCAATGCTTTAGAATAATAATGCTCTGAAATTCCTAGAGTTGTGATATCATCCTATTCATCATGTGATCTCTGACTGGACGTAATCATTCACATGAGTAGTCCAGGAAAGAAGAAGAAGAAGAAGAAGAAGAGGGATCTGAGAAGAAGAGTAGCAAGAAAAATGCAAAAAGAAAATTAAAAAGCGCTATATGAAACTATAATGTGTGGACTGTGCTATAAATGGGAAACAAATGTTCATTCATTGCACTGCAAAATAAAATACAGAAAGATTATTTGATATTTTAACTTTATGGCTCACACTATCCATAACATGGCTGTTTTCCAGAAATGAAAATACCTCAAAAACACAATTTTATAATATGTGTGTGTGTCACTGTGGTTGCATCTATTGCAGTAATTTGGCAGGATGTAGGCTAATGTATGCAACGCTATGGAAAATATAATTGAATAAAAAGGTAAAACTTTACTAGCTTTCCTGATAATCACCTCTTCCTTTGGGCATATGTGCCTTTGATTATGTTTTATGTATTTTGTTTATATGTTGCCTTTCTCTCAAAGTGGGACCCAAGGCTGCTCATAGTTAAAATTAGTTAAAGCAATGCAGCTAAAAATAAAGCAAAACAAAAAAGGACATTCATATAGGGAGATGTGGTTTATCAGACAGCTAGGATTTAAAATTTCAAGTGACCTGTCAACTTATGGTAACCCCATGGATTTAATGTTTTTTCCCCCCTTAGGCAAAGAATACTCAGAGGTAGTTGGCCATCATCTTCCTCTGAAATATATCTCAGGTGCCTACAGATCCTAGTATTCCCTGGCACCCTATCATCCTGCAACTAACCAGGCTTGGTCCTTTTTAGCTTCCAAGATCAGATGGAATCTAGTGCCTTGGGGTACTTGGATCTCCTCCTCTTCTTTTGCTCCCTTTTGAAGTAATAAAGAAGAAAAAGGAGGAGGAAGAGAGGAAGGGACAGAGGGGCAGGGAAGAGGTGAGGAAAACTATGGATGCATTTCTGGATAATCATCTCTGGAATCACTAGGGCTAGTGTAAAATTCTGAACCTCACCATTCTCAAAGGTTGTTAGAGGACTTTGTTTATTTTCTTGTTAGTAAAAGATGAAGTGGGTTACAGAGGAATAATATTTTCAGGACTCTGATGAGTTCTCAGAGTGTATCTGAAGAAGTGCATTGAAATCAATGAAAGCTGATGTTAAAATAAACCAGTTAGTCTCAAGGGTTTTCCTAGATTCTTTCCTCCATATCACACCTCACCTCACCTCACCCTCCCTTAAATGGTTCTATCTGTTTGCTACATTTAAAATAAATAAATTTAAAACCTCAAGTTTTTAAAAACACTGCCCAGAATTTACTAATGCAGTTATGAACCCATAATTTCAAATGCATTTGTCACTGGTTTGTAGTCATAATCTCTTTGTTTTTACTGTTTTAGAAAATACATAAGGACTCCAAAAGTTCCCTGACCCTCAGTTATTGGGCAGCAGTGAGTAAACTATTTCAATGGCCATGTCATACTCCCAAGAGATATAAATGTAGAATTAGTCCATCAAAAAAGAATTTAGCCAGTGGTGTAGTGAGATAAGTCAGAGATGATCTTAGTGTGCAACAAATCATCTTTGCTATGTAATTACCTTAAATTATGTATCTAAATTCCATCTCCTGACCTAGACCCTCTTTAATTCTGACTTAGCAGCAGCAACTGCTTCAAGTGATGGGAGTTTGTTCTATTGATTGAGATGGCACAGATGATGTCCCCACTCCTCCCTCTAACAAACTCTGGTACAAATAAATTATGGACACATCGCTTTGGATTATACATTTGCATTATGAGTTCCAGCCTTTCTCTTTATCATGATTTGGATCACTTTCCCAAAATGAGAACAATCAAATCAGGCATTTACCTTAACAAGCCTCTACCTCAGGCATAGGCAAACTTGGGCCATCCAGGTGTTTTGGACTTCAACTCCCACAATTCCTAACAGCCACAGGAGTTGAAGTCCAAAACACCCTGATGGCCTAAGTTTGTTCATGCCTGCACTATCTTTTCCAGTGATCTTCTTTCTTCAGAATAGCATCATGAGGTGGCTGAGCATAGGAAAAATAAATTGCATGGAGAGGGTGCACTATTCTCTCTATGCCTTCTTTCTGTATTCCTAAATTGGTCCTCCATTCTTTCTCCTCCCTCCGTTCTTTCCCCTGCCTCTGAAATGGTTCCCATCCTTGTTCCTTGCACTCTGCTGTTGGATCACCTACCTCTTTCTCACTTCGTGACACCACATCTTTCTCTCATGCCTATTTCTCTGGTTCCTTTCATGCTGCCCCTGAACCTCTTGTTTTCTTCTTTTCCCTTCTTACTTCCTTCTCCTATCTCACCCTTCAATATCTCACTTGGTGCATTTTTCTTACCAGTTACGCTCACTGGACCCCCATCTCTCCTATCCCTGCCTATCATCGCCTCTATAGTATGCCTCTCTCTTGCTGCCTGCACTCATCTCTCTGACCTCCTCCTTGCCTCACTTCAAATATAAAATGACATTTTACTTCTTATTTATAATTTTTATATTCATGTATTTCAGTGTACTACTTTTTGGGCAATATGCTATATCAGCAGTACTTACATTTGCATCTACTCCTGGCAAGGAAGTAGATATATTCCTGGGCTTTACCTCTTTAACAGAAAACTTGATACAGGCAATAAGCTAACATGGGAAGAATAGTGATCCTAGGTTATTTTCTTCTTTCAACAGATTCCATTTTTATGGTTTCCATTTTAGTTTAAAGGCTTATAGATCTATGTTTCTTTCAACATGCCAGGGTAGCTGGTGAAGCAGCTGATCTGCTTTTCTCTTTTCATGATACCTTCTTCTTTACACATACTCAATAAGTGATTCTGTTGCACGTAAACACACACAGCTACAGTAGGATCACCAGATTGGATCTTCATTTTCCCAGGTCCTCCTTCTCCCCATGCAGCTGATACCTGATGAAATATGTGCGTATGAGGGATAACGTGATTGTGGCATACATACAGAACAGGTACACAACTAAAATGTGGCACATTCCAAGAACTGTCACTTTTTGTAACTGTGCAATTCTGATTCTAGCAATTGTGATTTCATTCCAATGTTTGATAGTCTATTTGAAATAGGTTTTGGAGCACACATTATTTCTGGAAGCACTGTTGTTTTATTTTCCTAAGTTCCTTGAATTTCATTTCATAGGTCTCAATATTTCATAATCTTTTCCCTGTGCAATCTTGGGATTGCATGTCTGTAACATAGCCCAACAACAATTTTTTTGCTGTCTTGGTTTTTAGGCCTGTTCCTGGGATCATTTGGGGTGCTGATTCCTAAAATTGCATTGGATAGACTGCATCAGCTCTAGTTCAGAGTGGTGGTGGTGCGTAGGAGTCTAAACCTAATTTTTTCTAGCCATTCTTTTTATTCTATACCCCCTTTGAATTGGCTGGCCTTCTCCAGCCTTGGAAACTAAGCAGAATCAGGCCTGGTTCGTATTTGGAAGGGAGACCAAAAGAGAACACCAGGGATTTCTAGGTAAGGCCAGGAAGGCATCCTGCCTGGGACTCGAGAGAGTTGTGACTTAGTCAGAATAGACAATGGATGGATGAGAGATCTGACTAAGGAAGTGCATAACTCCATATGTAATTCCTGTAGGGTTGTTTGTGTAATCTGCTGAGTACAAATATTTATGTTTTAAACTTGTACACTGTTTTTATTAAGTAACACTTAATAAAAGTGTTTTAAATGTGTTATGTTTTGTTTATTGAATTTTGTTATTGGCATTGAATTTTGCCAGATTTTGTAAGCCGACTTGAGTCCCCTTGGGTGAGAAAGGCGGGGTAGAAATGCTGTAAATAAATAAACAAACACAATTTCTTGCTGGTGGGTCTTGGCTTTTAGATTGTGGATGTGACCTTTGCTTCCTAGACCTGAAGCAGTTGATCTGAAGACAAGCAGCCTTCCCTTTCTGTGCTCCCATGACTCCACTGCCCCCCCCTTAAGTTTTTTTCATTTCAGTGGGAAAGGCAAGAAATTCTGGGTGATGTCAGCAAATGCATTTGGCTATCCAGTGCTTTTTCCCAAGGTGAGGATTAGAGAGCATCAAATGCTTTTGGAGGGAGAGCGGAAATCTCATGTAATGCTTTTGTTCTGCTAACAGCTATGTAAAGTGGTGCCTGGGAGTTTTGGAATGGAATCTGTCATCACTTTAATCCTGTTCTAGAAAATTGTGATGGAGACAGCACAGAGGGTGATGTCACTGACAGACCCACAGTAGAACGTCTTTCCGCACAGCAGAACAGCTTCCAATCCCTGTCCTCCTTTCCCCAATGCCTGCTTTTAATTGGCTGGGCTTGAGAGTGGCATGGAGGTTGCCCCTCCCATACAGCTGTGTTAAAATTTGAAACCCCAGATATATGAGGAGTAAAGCTAATACAGAAGGGAGCCTGTTCAATGCTATCCACAGACTTCAGAGGAATTTTTGTGTGCTCTGTCTTTGGCACCATGTGCAGGAAATTCCTCTCTAGTCTGTACAATGCAATAAACAAGCCTCCTGTGTATCAGCTTAAGGCTTTTAGCACTTCCATCTCATCCTAGGAAGAGCAGTAAATCTGCAAAGAATATGCCCATTCGCTTTGTCAGGCTCAGGCTGCCCTGGATGCAAAGGCTGCATTCATTCTGCACCTGTTCCTGTGTGAGGCCTTAACTCTGAAATGTCCCTGAACACATATGCATGTCGAAGTCATGATTATTCAGTTTGGAGTCTTGCTGATTGATTACATGTGTGGAAAAAGTAAGGCTGTGAAACAAGAATTCCCAAGTTCTGTTGTTAGGTGAAACATTTTGTCACCAGATGTCTTGGACTACCATTCTCATCATCCCCAGATGGCATGGCTGTCAGCCATTGGGCAGGTGCCAGATTGGGAAAGCCTACTTTATTGCATTATTATCTGTGCTTCATGGTCTACCAGGGTTAAAAAGGAGGAAGGGAGGGGGTGGAAAAAAGGAATGTGTCTGCACCTTTAAGACTAACTTAGTTTTGTGGGTATAAATCAACTTCTTCAGATGCCATATAGAGTGATATCAAGGCCTCAGGTATAAAACACACATGTATAGTTGTGAAAGTGGGACAGATTGTAATAGGATCCAGAAAAATGCAAATAATGACTGCAGTTTTTGGACCAATGATGAATCAGATTCTATCCAAGAATATAGGATAATATGGTACATTACAAACGGTGCTATTTTTTGTAATTATGCTATTGGGATCCAACCTACAGTGATTTCATTCAGATATTTTGTCAGTCTACTTAGAATTGCTCTGAGAATATTTATCACCAATGGAATCATAATTGTTTCCTTTTTCCATAGATGCCGAACCTCAGTTTGTAGGTCTCAATATGTACAGAGTGTTTCAAAATGATAGACACAATTTTAAAGTAGTGTATTTCATGATGGCAACTTGTTATAGAGAAAGTTACAAATGGCTCAATAAGTTATCAAGTTTTACTATTTGGAGCCCCATCTGGAAATAATACTTCCATAAATGAAATATCTCAAAATAACTTATGTTGTGAGGTTGTCATCTCATGAAATACTAAGGCTGCTTGTACTCTGGGAGATGCATCCAGTGGTAATCATTGAAAACTCTATGTCCCTCCCTTTCAAGTGATAAGTTTCCTCCCAAGTTAATACTTCAATATTTTGGAAAATATGTCATACGAATACGAAGAGGTTTCTTATCCATTGTTGGGTAGAACTCATGCCTGAACTCATGATCTGATATTAAAGGAAATGCATATTCTCTGCAAGTAAAGCATATAATGATAGAGTCAGAAGGGGCTGCAAGTGCAAAACCCTCCTATGCGTGAATATTCAGCCACAGCAGTTCTGGGAAATTATCATCCAACCTCTGTTTACAAATCTACAAAGAAAGAGAGCCCACCATCTTACAGGAAAATCTATTCCACTGTTATACAGCTCTTACTGTAAGAGTTCTTTCTAATGTTTAGGTGGAATTTCTTCGCTTGCAGTTTGAATCAATTGGTTTATGTTCACTACAGTTTCTATATGACATCCCATTAGACATTTAGGGATGGGTAACATTTGTCTTCTTTTCTCATCAGTTGTTCCTCATAAGGCTCGGCTTCCAGCCCTTTAATTATCTTGTTCACTGTCTTCTGGTCTTTCACAATGGAATTTTATGGGGACAACACCAACCATGCAAATTTAGACTTTGTTTACCTTTCAATCACAAAACCAAGTAATCAAACTGCAAGGAAAACCACACATTTCACTATTTGAGAGGGCACCTCTTCCGAACACATGCTAACTGTTTCCTTTACTTTGTCCCAAATTGCTCTTGGTCTCAGATATTTTTGGTTTTGTATTGGGGTTTACTTGTATGGCTTTTTATAGGATCTATTGTCTAATATATTTGGGACCTTGAAACTTGGTTTTTTTCTGGAATGATAATATGGATGAGGATAATGGTGATATGAATAGGATTGGAACTGGATGAGCTTGTTTTTTAGAAGACTTGAAGGACAAGAAGAGTATTAGTAAAGACATTCTGCTAAACCTGCTAAGAGTTAAACAGATTTAATAAAAAATGTAGCAGATAGATCATAGTTTATCCAGGGTTGGGCTGAATATATCTTGTGATCTCTTCGAACTCTGTGATTCTATGATTCTTTGAGTCATCATAAACAATAGAATGCAATTTCAAAAAGATTGCTGTGGCCTGCAAAGTAGTCAAACAGTCTGTTAAATTCCTAAGTAACTAGCGCTTTCTGTCTTTGCTTCTAGCTGAGGAAATGGTGTCAGTATCTGAAACATTTCCCAACACCGTGGTTACGAGCTAATTCTTCCCTGCCCGTCCTCTTTTCCATAGAGATATTGTTAATTCTAATTATCAAATGGCAAAGGAAAGCATTAAGCCCTAGTAAGTTTGTGTCTTCATTAGTAATGAAGTCACTAAAATCACAGTCAAAGGATACTTTCATGCTAGTTTAAGGGGGCCAAACCTGACCCTGGAAAGTGAGCTCCCTGCCACTAGCTGGAAAGAAAATCCAAGGCTCAAAAGTAATTTGAAGCTTGCCTTATAATGGCATCTTCGTGGGATGCACTCTAAGACAGGGTGAATTGAGTCACTCTGTCTCTCTGTGTGAGTGTTTTTAAAAACATGCCCTGCACAGAAAAATGCTAGCTAAAAGGGCTCCCTGTTTGGAATATTAGACTGAACGTCAAATATTTGAACTTTCCAACCCTTTAATAATCCCTTCAGACATTTATGGTCCCACTAATTATTTGGTGAGAAACTCTGTCAATGACAGATATTTTTCTTAAGCAGCATTAATTCCTCTTTTCACTTTCCACATAGGTGAAATTCACTCCCCCCCCCCCCCCCCAAACTCTGGCTTGCTTGACTTCAGGGGCGGTAAAGCGCTTATGAAGTTTGAGCGGTTAACTGGGAATCCTCAACAGGAAAACTATTAAGGGATGATAAATCACTGCCGAGAGGCCCCATGTGCAGTTTACAAAGTGCCGCAGCCACTAGTAGTGGTTCATGGAGGTGCAAGGAGGCAGGTATAAGTGACAGAGAGCAGGAGGAGGGATTCGGCATTCCAGAGGCCAATGTGGGGCACAGAAGTTTGTTTATATTTCTGTTCCAGTGACTCCTGTGAAATACCCTCTGTCTGGATAAGGAACACACAGTGAGTGAAGGAAAGCATGCCTGGTATTTCTTGAAACGTCAAGATGCTGATTTTCAAAAGGTAATTTGCAGAGAGAATTACATGGGATTATCGAGTCACAAGTCCAGGGCTGATTGCACCAATCAACATGGTCTAATTGCATGAACATTATTATATTACAACCTTTCTGGCGACAGCAGATCAAAAAGTCCAGAGGAAAAGTGGGGGAAAAGAGAGAGTGTTCACCTCTCTGTTCCCATCTTTTGAACTCGGACAGCTTCAGATCACTGGAGCATCTTTCCTGGCAATGTATAAATAAACAGAAGGAAAAAGGATGGGTTGTTTAGTAGGAGTGATGTGTAGAGAAAAAAGAAGAATAAGAATATATATGCCATACAAGTCTTGGCTGCTATTTTTGTGGAATAGTACTAATAATTTTTATGGATTTGTGGACAATAGCTTCATGTCTCAGGGACTAAAGGGCAGGGAGATGAATGAAGGAGAGTTTTACAAAATAAATACCTGTTCTTTTCAGTGGTGGCTGGTGGTTCCCATTCGAATGGGGCAGATAATGTTATGTGCCTTCCATTTATGGCCACCCTATCAGAGGGTTTTCTTGGCAAGATATATTCAGAGGAAGTCGTCTAAGGTTGAGAAAGGCTATGACTTGAGTAAGGTTACTTTGTCTGCTCAATTGTTGTGAAGGGACTTGGACAGTAGACTCACAGAGTCCTATTCCAACCCTACACTAAGCCTCATTAAAATGGATAGCTCCTTTGAAGTTCAGACTAAAACCCAGTGTGGATTCATTGCCAACTGACAATTACCATCCACGATGAATTCTCTCCTTGTATATGTATTTATTTGATTGTTTTATTTTATTTATATCTTGAATTTCTCCAATACAATTGAAGTTTTAATTTGTTGTTAATAATGTTGCAGAGAATTTTTTTGCTTTGTTGTGTTACTTGTTACTTTGTTTGTTACCTTATCAATGACTATTTTAACAAGAATAATTCTTAGAACTGGTGAAAATATATATTCAAATATTTCTAAAATGTCCTTTCAAACCAACATTAAAAGTTAGTAAAATACTTGATTTATTTCATAATAAAGGATAGTAGAATTCTTGTTCATTAAATTACTTCTGAAATATGACTTTGTTCTACCTTCACTCTCATAAAATGTAACTCATTATTTCTAAGTTATGGGAGAAAAGCAATTCAGTCAATTGAGTCCAGAACTGAACTTTATTGGTCCTATGTGTTAGGGTAATCTCTGAGCGGTTAGACTCAATTTAACCCTCTCTGGGGGAGATTCCACCAAAATCAGCAGAGTAGCAAAAGCAAAGCTTTCAAATGCAACAGTTACTTACACTGGTGAGCAAGAGAAGTCTTTAGGATTGCAATGGATTGCAGAGTCTCAATAAAAGTTCAAAAAGTATTTATTCAGGTAAAAAGAACTCCATTGTAGATAGAAAGGCTTGGGAGCTGTCTAGACTACTATAGACTGGTTTCTAAGGAAAAATAAGAAAGGAAAAATAACAAACATCTACATAGTTACATCTTGCCAGGAGAGATGGCAGAGATGCTTCTTGTTAGCTTGAAGAACAAAGGGAGAAGAGAGAACCAAAATGGTTCGGCCTCATGGTCCAGTTTATTGGGGCCATAAAAGACATTCTGACCAATGGGAAGTTAGTGTCCCTAAAGATTCACATTTCTACTAACTTCAAAGTAAGGGATGTGACGTAAATAGGATAGAGTGAAACACAGTAAGGCCTGTCTAGGCATGCTTTGGAAACAGGGAAAGGATTCCCTCAATCTAACTCTATCATCTATCTAACTACATTTGGACTTGAGTAGTCCAGGATGATTTCCCAACACTATGTGTATTTTACTTCGGGGCAGAGCAAGGGCCCTTTGGTTTTTGGAGCTTTGAATAATGAATATACCTACCTATGTCTCTGCTTTTTCAGCTGATGCCAAAGAAGCTAAATCATTGTCAGAAGAATTGAATGTGGGTGAATAAAATGAGGCTCAAGAAAGAATGTTTGTGGGCCAGTGGGGTTGGAAATACAATCTGTTGATGGTATTGCACTTCATCTGGAGAATCAGATTATTTGCTTTGGTGTGTTCTTGGATCCACTACTGCTTTTGAAAGGCCAAGTAACTTCCTTTGTCCATCTTCATATTGTACTTCCAGGTTGACTCACATACATTTATCATTTGAAATTTGGCACCCCCCCCCCCAATTATTGTCAATGTATAAACAGTCTCTACTGTTAAACACTGCATGACATCAACAGATTTGAAAGCCTCCTCTCTATTTACTCAATCTGATGATTACATGATTATAAAAAGTAAGGGTAAGATCTCTGCTGGAAAGTTACTACCAGTTACATTAGCAAATATCAAACCAGATGAAGTTCTAGGTCTAGATCTAGACAATAAGCTGATCTATTAGGCTGGGGGTTGCAGCTATGGTCCTCCAGGGTGTTAGACATTTTCATCAACATCACTCAGCAAAACTGATACTAATGGACTGTTAGTGATGTAGTCCAGAGAATCTAGAGGGACAATGTTATCCTAACCCTGAACGATCCAATACAAAGACACCATGATATATCCATACCTTCAGGTACCAGAATCAAGTCCCACAAAGCTATTGGTAATATGGAGCCTTGTTATGTAAATAAAAATGAAATGGATTACACTTGATTAAATACAACTTTCAAAGGCAATTGCAAGATTTCATTGGACAAAAGTGACTTATAATGCCTGTTGCTGCTACAGGGTATAAAATAGAGTTGAGGTGGACACACCTTGTAAAGACGGGGGTCATAAAACGAGGCAGTTGAAAGGAATCTAGAGAGCGGAAGTTTGATAAGGACCTTTATTCAACTTGCAAGCATTTCAACTCGGGTGATGATTTCCAGATGTACCCCCTTCCAGATGTTAGGACTTCCAATTACATCCTAATTCCTGTTCTGTGTTATATTGGGAAGGGAGGGAGTGAAGGGAAAAGGAAAAAGAGGCTTCCTGTACCATTGGGTGCTTTCACAAATCAGTAACAACTCTTTTCCTTCTCTCCTCCTTTATCTCCAAAGCATCTCCTTTCATTCAATTATTTAATGGAAGGAGAGGGCATGAAGGAACAGAATCTTGCCCTTTCCAGTCAGCTCAGGCAAAAACAAACTGTTGCAGCTACTTATAGCTTGTCTGTACTTGTTAATTAATAATGATTGCCATCTGGAGAACAGATGTCTAGGTTTTCATCAGTGAAATGTTGGATGTTTAAAGGGATGTTTAAAAATATCTTAACATTCATGTATGGAGCGTGCAGCTAATTTAATGGGTGGATATTGGCGTTGTGTCTTTTGGTTCCACCCTGATCAAACAATTAAAATAATTTTACAGTAGAGTCTCACTTATACAACATAAACGGGCCGGCAGAACGTTGGATAAGCGAATATGTTGGATAATAAGGAGGGATAAAGGAAAAGCCTATTAAACATCAAATTAGGTTATGATTTTACAAATTAAGCACC